>NW_025900556.1:0-54025 GCF_022539505.1 Lolium rigidum | reverse complement strand
TAAGGTGGAGGAGTGAGTGAAGAGTGCAAAAATGAGAAGCAAAGGGGGAGGAGTTGGCCGGCCAAGGGCCTTTTATAGAGGGAGAGGGGTGGCTGCCTCCTTTTTTGATTGGCCAAGGAAGGTGGATGCCCATTTAATTGTTGGGGTAGTTGGGAGGCAAGGCTTGCAAGAGAAGGAAGTGAGGAGCACAATGGCTGGCCGAAATTGTCATGCCAACACAATGGCCGGCTCCATTTTTGCCAAACACAAGGGAACAATGAGAGAGATGCACAACATTCATGTGTATAGACCAAGGCATGATGTTGAGAAGATAATGTCAATGAGTGACTTTGATAATGATAAAAATAGGAGTAGATACATATAGATAAAAAGGAGTATGAAGGTGACATCAATTCATGAGGTCAAGGTGATGATGAAAAAGAATAGAGGATTGAGATGGGCATGATGAAATATAAGTTGTTCTACAAATAAGAGGTCAAATGGGAGTAGTTTGAAATACTCCCTGAGTCTAGGGTTAGTTGAAGGGAGTCCATTTGAAAGTACCAAATGATCATCTACTTGATCAAGAATTGGAGGATGAGGGAATACAATGGGGTAGATCAGGGATGTGCATAAGATGTGCAAAAGTAGTCATTTGAAAAAGAACTCATTAGAAAAGTATTAGAAACATATCAATTGTCTAGGGACAATTGGGAATGAACTCAAGTGGAATGGAATTTGAGAATGTTGAGAGAACTAGTTGGAACATAGGAGTTCAAAATATTCTACTTACTTTCTCAAGTAAAGTAGAGTTTTCTCAAGTGTAAAATAATCAAGAGGAAAACAAGAATTGGTATAAGTACCATAAACAAGCCTTTTGCTGAAAAGAAAGCAAGATAGAAAATAATGTTTTTAGAAATCAGTACTTGGTTGAAATGGGATGGAAAACAAAACCCATTTCAGTTCCTTGTTTTCTTTGAAGAAATATCTTGGGAAGATTTAATAAAACTAGAAGTAGTTTTGTGATCAAAACTAAAGAAGGAAAAACAATAGGGTGTTTGAGAAAGAAAGCTAATTTTAGGGAGGAGTGTTCTCAAGGGTAGATGGTGGCTACAAAATGTACCCATCATTCCCACTCTTGGTTTTGTGAAGATTAAACTTGAATAGAACAAGAGGTAAAAGAGAAGGAAGTGATCCAGAGTTGAAACAAAGGGTAGAGTGCAAGGTCAAGTGAATTAAGAGAGTTGCAAGGGTAGACTGAGACATGCAACACTTGGAGGTTGAAGAAAATGTTGCATAGATGAGATCCATGCATTGAAGTCAACAATAACAGTTGTGGGTGCTTAGAGATCAATTGCCAAAGTCTGGACATTTTAAGCCTGTCAACACAGATGGTCGACATGGCCTCAAAACCAACAAGGATGAGTGGGTATAAGAGAAGGGTGCAAGTTTGGAATCAAGGATGATTTGAGCTAGCTTAAACACAAAGAGGAATTTTAGTAGGCACACTCATGTTGCCATGAGTAAAAAAGTTTGATGTGGAAAAAAAGAAAACAACTTTTCCTGAGTCACATAGGTGTTTTATTAGGTGAGTTGCTTTCTTGACCACTAGAGGTGTTGATCTATGAGGCAGCTCAAGAAAAAACTCAACAAGCAAATCAAGACAATTCATCTACCAACAGATCAAGGCAATTCATCACCACAAACAGATCAAGACAATTCATCTAAATTAGTCTATAGAAAAAGTTTTTGTTACCCCTGATTTTTGAAATAAGGACAACTAATCAAGGTTGCAAAAGTTGGGGTGTTACATTACTCATCAAATTAAAACAAGAGTCATCCACATATGTGTCATGATATTAGAGCATGCCCAAGCCTATAAAAGGAATCCTCTATCTCATTCATCTCATCATCTTGCACCATGATGCAAGAAGACCAACACATTGAGCCACCCCATAAAATAGTTAGGATCAAGATGAAGCAGCTAGGAGGTGGAGGCATGCCACAAGATGCAGGTTTATCAGAATTCCTGAAGAACAAGCTACAGAAGATAGCAAGGTAGAAACTCTAAGGAAGACCACATATTTAGATAATCACATTATCATTCCTTGAGTAGAACCTTAGATTATAATCCAAGTCCTTGTGGAGTGAGAGGGGTAATTGGTACAACCATATCTAAATATTTCTAGTAATAACTTAGGAAGCCAAACCTTGATCATTATAAGTTGTGTAGTGATCATAAACCCTAAGAACTTGAAGTAGAAGATATAAGCTCATAAGTAAAGCTTAGAGTTAAAGCCTATAATATATATGGTGAGAAACCATTCATCATTATAACCAAAGTTAACTATAAAAAGAATTATAGCTACTTTAGTTACTTTAACAATAGATTAAGAATATAATAGAAATCTATTGGTATAAGATAAAACCAATTCTCAAGTCCTTAGTAATTAAAGGGGAACATATAGAACTAAGCAAGTAACCATATTACCTTGGTTAGGGGAGATTAAACCCTAGCAAATGCAATATGGTGTCATCCCATATCTACAACCTAGCATTATATCTCAACCCTAGTTTGTGTGTCCCTTGGGTGACCACAAATAAAACCTAAACCACAATTAAGATTCAACCCATGTGTCATTAGGTAAATAGCATTTGAACCCTAGATTTGCACATCAAATAAATCTTATGTTTCAATCCTTGAACATAAGAAAAACCTTAGTGCCACATTATATGGTTAAAACCATATGGGTAGTGATCAACTATTTATCTTGTAACCAAGACCAACCATGATGGAACAATACCTACCTTAGCTACTTTCAAAGATAATGATAGTGTTAACCTTAAAAGGGGGTTATAATAGAAGTTATAAAATCCTAATAAGTTGGTGCTCACATAAAATCATATGTAAGTCATCCACTTCTCAAATGGAAATCAAGTCTTAATAATAACTTCAGAAATACCTTGAGAAGAAGGTATCAACTCTTATGTTTCTTAATTAAATGAAATTAATAACAAAGAGGAAATTTAAGTGAAAATATCAATTCATGTAATATTACTATTTTGAGTGAAGTTTACAAATATACAAATAATCTAATATAAAATATGAATTCAAAAAGAATAGTAATACAATAGTCAGTATACCAAATCTTGATTGAAACAACATAATTGAAATATTTGCAAACAGTATTGAATTCAAATATGAATTCAAATAGGAAATATAAAACAGAAAATGAAAACAGAAAAAGGAAAAACTTACCTGGACCTTACCAGACTGCAGCAGCCCAGTAACTAGCCCACCAGAAGCCCAACACCATGGCCTGGCCCAGCCAACCGTAACCCTTCGTCCAAGATATCGATGAGGAGGTCGTCCTCATCCTCTCCAGCTCGCATGCTGGACAGCACGAAGCCGTGCTCGGCCTCCTCTCTCGCTGGCGACCTCCCAGTGATCGGCGCCGTGACGAGGCACACTACGACGCCATATAAAAGCTCCAGCACGAACAACTGCGTCGGGTTCTTCCTCCTCGTCTCATTTTTTCCCCATGCCGAAACCCTAGCTGAGCCGGACACCGACCATCGCCGCCGGTAGGGACCTCCCCGAGCTTCGCCGTGGCCACCATCAGCATCGCCGTCCTCGACTTGCTCTACCTGCAAGAGGAATCAAGCCGGGCGAGCCGTAGCCTCGCCGTCGACCTCATCTTCCCCAACGCCGGCATCAACAAATTCCGGCGAACCAGACCTCCCCTTGCCACGCCGTCAAGCCCTGCGTGCTCCTGGTGAGCCACTGATCCTCATAGCATGCACGCTTTGCTCGATTGCGTCCCGAATCGTCGCCGCGCCGTTGAACCGTGAGCACCGCCACAACACTTCGCCGGCGAGCTTGCTCCGGCGACCAAATAGGGGCGGCGTTGATACTAGCTTGTTCACCTCGGCGCGCTGAGTCTCGTAGTGTAGGTAGTTTGACCGCGCGAGCGCCGTATCGCCGTAGACCACCATCACTGGCCGCCGGTGAGGCACATGGTTGCCACGTCGGCACCATGTGGCATCCCGCGTGGACATAGCCCCACCAGTCAGTGACTGGGTGGGTAGATTAGCTGGGTAACTTAAGTATTTAACCGTTTGAATTTAAATCCAGGAAATATCTGAAACTTTGACAAATTATAGGAAATTCATTATAGCTCAGGAAAATATAAATGATACATCAAAATTCTTAAAAAAATAAACTCTATCCAATAAAAATATAATATGAAATTTTTATTTTTAATAAAAATTTAATTATTTTAAACTCATTAATTAAGTCTTTTCTTTTATACTTTATTGAATTAAAATTCAATTATTAGGAAAACTTTACAAAATTAATAAAAACCAGTAAAGTAAATAAAGAAAATATTAAAACTAATTTAATTTGATGAATCCTTATTAGAGAGATTTAAACCCTGATTAATAATTACCCTAATTATTAATCATTTAAAAATAATAAATGCCATATTCAATATTATTTTGAAGTTATTAATAACTTCAAATTTAAAATGAAGTTATTAATCATAGAACTATATGGTAAATAGTAAACCCTAGTTCCATAATAAAGAAAACTAGGAACTCATCATTTCATGTGTAATCCTAAAACCCTAATGCCATTTAGACCTTAGCTCCATTACTTCATGTGAACCTTAATTGGCTTCTAAACCTAAAACCTAGGTTAGAACATGTGATCATGGTACTTTCTTTCAAATCATAGAGCCATCATAAGCAACTAAAAGACATACCTATGTCCACATAAAATGTAGAACCCTATCACTAGCAATTTAGTATTCCATGTATGCATATCACTAAACCTAGTTGATCAAGTAGGATCAACCAAGTTTAAACCCTAGTTTCTAATGCCAAAACCATCATCCTGATTCATTCATGCTTAGCATCACACCATTGTGATGAACTCTAATAGCAACCATGCCAATATTGTGCATCCTATTCCATACACACTAAACCCTATTAGTGTGAGATAATTATTAAGCATCCTATTTAGGAAACCACCATTCCTTACTTAGTGAATCCAATAGCAAACCCTAGACAAACTCAACCCTAATTGCAATACTTCTTATTGTTTAAGAAGTATGTTCTTCAAACGTTATTCTTTTGAAGTAAATAGAGAGTGCTCATTGTTTCAGCATCAGAAATCGAAATACTATTAGGATTATTAACAGGCTGAGAGGATTCTACAACAGTTTTATGTTTATTTTTCTTTTTCTTAGATGGAGCACTAGTTTCAGTTCGTTGAGAATCTTGTTCAACTCTTTTGGGATGCCCTTCAGGATATAGAGGATCCTGGGTAGAAACACCGCCTCTAGTTGTTACTTCATAAGCATGTTTTTCTTTAGAACTATTTTTTAACAAGTCATTTTGCACTTTAGTGAGTTGATCAATTTGAGTTTGAACCATATGAAAATGTTTAACAAGCATGTTAACATCATTGGAGGTTCTCTCCACAATACCATGCAATTCACTAATAGCTCGAGAATTTTCCATTAAATGATTCTCTACTCTCATATTGAAATTATTTTTCTTAACAATATAATTATCAAACTCATCTAAGCATTGAGCAGGAGGTTTTGAATACTGAATATCTTCCCTATTAAAGCGTTCAAGAGAGTGTACCTCAATCATGGATGAAGGGGGAGTGATCTTACATAAATCTTCTATGGGGGGTAAATTCTTCACATCTTCGGATTTAATACCCTTCTCTTTAAGAGATTTCTTGGCTTCCTGTTATCACCAGAATTTGACCGGATCAGAGGTGGGCCGCGATTAAAGATGGGCTTGAAGAGTATACATTGAAGAAATACATGAATCGGCCTTATATGCAAAGTTTGGGCTAGTTTGCCCGTGTATCTGTAAATATAGTAGGATACGTGTCGGTTAGATAGAATTTGGCTCGTGCACGGTTGGGATTATTCCCACGTTAGAAAGTCTACGGACTATAAATATGTATCTAGGGTTTCTGAAATAAACAACAATCACGTTCACCACAAACCAATCTAGGCGCATCGCCAACTCCCTTGTCTTGAGGGTTTCTTCCGGGTAAGCATCATGCTGCCTAGATCGCATCTTGCGATCTAGGCAAGACACGTTCTTCGCCGTTCATGCGTTGCTCGTGCTCGAAGCCTTGTTGATGGCGAGCAACGTAGTTATCATAGATGTGTTAGGGTTAGCATTGTTTCATCGTATCATATGCTTTCGTCCGTGCAACCCTTAGACGTCTAGCCGCCCTTACACCTATCTTAGGTGTAAGGGCGGCACCTCGCTTGATCATTATTTAGTAGATCCGATCCGTTATGATTGCTCCTTGTTCTTCAAGGATTAGTTTAATATCTGCATAGTTAGGCCTTACAAGCGGGTTGAAGGATCCAGTGGCACGTAGGGTGTAGTTTGCTAGCCCTAAACAGGATGTTCCGGGGATCAACTTCATGTTGGTTTTTAGGCCTTGTCTAGGGTCGGTTTACGATCACCGTGCGTGGCCGCCAGGCTCAATCACGCGTAGGATGTTCCGATTATGTGGTGAAAACCCTAAATCGTAGTAGGTCGTTTTAGCTTTATTTTGATCAAGCAGGACCACCATGTGATCGTACACCTCGTATGAATCGTGGGTGGATCGGCTCCTTGAGCCGATTCACGAGACAACTCCGAGAACCGATCGAGGCTCGTATTTAATGTTTACGTGTATGCCATGCAGGAAACTAAGCGAGGCAAACCCATCACCTTCCTGACCAGGTATAGGTCAGGTGGCACGCCCTTGCACCAGCATCGGACGTGCGTGCCGAGTCTTTGCGGGCCGTCGCTCGAGGGACCAGGGCCAGCCGCAGTCCTGGGAGCCTCCCGGCTCTCTTCGTGTTGCCCGTCGCCGCTCGCCGGTGGGTTTCTGACCGCAACACATTCTGGCACGCCCGGTGGGACAGTCTTCGACATCAACCGCATCGCCATCTACATCTAAGATGGCAGAAGGCACTCCAGTCACGTACGAGGATCTGACCGAGGAGCTCAAGAAGAAGTATGACGAGGTCAAAGCGATCCTCGAGGCCGACCTCATCGGCTCTTTCCAGAGAACCCGCTCACACGGCATCAGGTGGAAAGGGTTCTCACCTGAAGGCGCGCTCGATGGAGTGGACCTGTCCGCCCCGTCGAAGAACGCACCAGGTCTCTGCGTCGGGAGATTAACTTCATGGTAGCTCATTCGCTGCACCGCCATTCCGAGAGCCTGGTGAACACTTTGGAGCGTGTCGCTCTTCGGGTGATCCAGGAAATCATGAGGCATCAGTACTCTCCGTCAGGACCAGCTCTAGGGACTCACCAGGGAGAGATGCCACTCCAGTCCCGACCACCGCTGCCGTTTGCGTTGGCAGCACCAGAAGTGCCGAGTTCACCGGCATACGTCGTCTGCAAGATCGGTGGTGACCCTAGTGATTACCAGTTCTTGCATGAGGCGCCTAAGGAGATCCCTCACGGATACACGTGCACATACGTGCCAGACCGGGCAGAATCGGGCACTCACGAACCGGACTCGCAATAGCGGGGACTTCGGAACAGCGAGGGGGAACTTCGGGAACGGATCTTGAGAAGCGGACATGGCTAGCTAAGTATGCCACTCCGACAAACCTCCCGCAGCTCAACTCCTGCAGCTTGGCTCGAGCTTGAGAAGCAAGCGTGGCTGGCTAAGTATGCCACTCCGGTGAATCTTCGAGTTCGACTCCTGCAGCCAGCACCGCGGATCAGATCAATACAATCTTGAGAGACCAGTTCGGCATGGTGCCGAAAAGGAGGGCAATCGGCTATTCCAAGCCGTACCCCAACGAGTACGAGTTGATCCCACTACCACCCAAATATCGGCTCCCCGAATTCTCCAAGTTTAGTGGATCGGATGGTTCCAGCTCAATCGAGCATGTGAGCCAATATTTGGCACAGTCGGGCACGATCTCAGCATCGGATGAGCTGCGTGTGAGGTTCTTCGCACGAGTCCCTCACAGGATCGGCTTTCGGGTGGTACACATCGCTGCCACCAGACTCAATCCGGACTTGGAAGCAGTTGGAAGAGCAGCTCCACATGCAGTATCACTCAGAGGCTTCCGAGGCTGGCATTGCCGATCTAGCACAAGTACGACGGAAGCGCGGAGAAACAAGTGTCGAATACATCCAACGCTTCAGACCGTTAGGAACCGATGCTATTCGGCTCGTGTGACCGAAAAGAAGCGACCGAGTTGGCGGTGGTGGGTCTCGCATCACCGATCAAGGATGTGGCCTCCCAAGCGTGACTACCCTTCACCGGCGCACATGGTGCAGAAGCTGTCATTATATGAACAGCGCCACCCAGAGGTATACCAGGATAAATTCAAGCGTGCGGTGGTCCTGGTTGAGGCAGATGAAGATGAAGGTTCTGCGGGAGATCAAGAGGTATCAGTGGCTGAATGGACTCGGGGGGCAAGCCCCGTGTCCTGCAAATGGGTTAAGCCACAAGGTCCTCCAAGAGGGTTTGACTTCGACGTGACCAAGGCTGAACAGATTTTTGACCTCTTACTTAAGGAGAAGCAGCTAAAGGTACCCGAAGGCCACAAGATCCCCACGGCGCAGGAGCTGAACGGAAAGCCATACTGCAAGTGGCATAACACGTTCACCCATGCCACCAACGACTGCAGGGTGTGGCGTCAGCAGATCCAGATGGCGATAGAACAAGGGCGCCTAATTTTCAGCCAGTACGCCATGAAAGTCGACACACACCCCTTCCCCGCCGTTAACATGGTGGAGTACACTTACCCTGGGAAGTGCCAGCCAGGTTTCTCGTTCAACATCAACATGGTAGGACCTGGGCACCACCCTGGTAAGGACAGAGATGAGGGCAGCTGCTCTCATAGCAAGGACACAGAGGAAGCCGTTCCACGCGATCATCTCCGGCACGATGGCAAGCGCTACGTCACAGAGGGAGAAGTGAAGAATGTGAGATATCAGCGACCCCTCTCTGATCACCTCCTCAACAAATACGTGAGTCAATACGACCAACGCCGACGATGCGGCAACGATGACGAAAGAGATCGTCTGGCTAGCAGGTACGCCCGGAGACATCGTCGGCATGATCGCGAAGAGGAGAGATATGAGCGCCACGCCAAGGAAGAATCAAGAGAGCAAGACGACGAGGATAGGCACCGGGACCGTCCCTTCTTCGGACACTCGCCGGGATTCAGGAATGAGCCGATTGCCTACAATCGGCAACTGCCCAGAATGTAGACAGACGAAGAAGGATGCAGCTAACGTGTCCGTGTTCAAACGTCTAGGGCCTCTCCCGCCTCGGAACAAGTACGCTGAGTCCTCTCAGGTGGAAGATCTCGAGGAACTAGAAGACGATGATGAAGAAGAAGAAGATAAGTACCACCGGCCAAGGTGGTGCCCTGATGGACTCAGCCGTTCCCAAAAACGTAGGGTTCAGCGACTACGTGGTTTGGAGGAAGCCGAAAGGTTATACCCGCACACGTTAAGGAAGGCGCGGCCCGATCCGGCCGCGAAAAATCAGCGAACCCTGGACGAAGAAGGTCGGCCACAAAGGAAAGAGTGGCGCCCGGACAAAAGAAAGCCGATGATGAGACATCGGCCGGCACAAACATGGTGTTCATCCTTCCGACGGAGTTTAGTGCTCCGAGATTAGACGAAGCACCCGTGGCACAACTTGACTGCGGCCCACGGCCGCTTATCTTTGAGAAGCCACGAGAAAGAAGCTACGTACATCCGAAGGCCCTGTACTTGCGAGGTTATATCAATGGGCAGCCTGTCAACAAGATGTCTGGTGGACACCGGAGCGGCAGTCAACATTATGCCATACTCCATGCTACGTCGGTTGGGACGCTCTAGCTCGGATCTGATCAAGACCAACGTTACATTGAGCGATTTCAACGGCCAAGCATCTGACGCACAAGGTGTTCTGAACGTGGATCTGACCGTAGGAAGGAAAACCATCCCTACGACGTTCTTTATTGTCGATAGCAAGATCACCTATGCTGTCCTGCTAGGGAGAGATTGGATCCACGCCAACTGTTGCATTCCATCCACGATGCACCAATGCTTAATACGATGGGATAGAGATGAAGTAGAGGTCGTCCACGCAGATGACTCAGCCGAGATTTCAACGGCCGGCATGAACGTTTGGGAGACGACAGGCCAAGAGCCACTCTCAGGCATCAATTTGGACGACTGCGAGCGCATCGACGTGACGAAGGACGGGGTTAGGCTGGTCTTATCCACCGGCCTGACCGTATAGCAAGAACAAATCTATGGATGAACGTGGCGAGGCCGATCCTTTTGATCCGCCCCAAAGATCTATGGACGAACATTGCAAAACCTTCATTGAGCGATTCAATCAACATGGAGGCCGATTCCAGCAATCGGCCAAAATTATCCTCACCATACGTTCGCCTCGTGTTCAACGTCGATCTAATGGGCAACGGGTTTACGTCGGCTCGATGAGTTGGAAGAAGTCAACATTGGTCCTAACGGAGCCGACGTTCAAATACAAGTGCCTTGGCTAACTACAGAGCCGATATCCGCGAGCTACCGGCGATTCGGCTCGGGGGCACCTACATGTGCGATACATGTGCGATGAAATATTGGGGGCCGATAGAAAAATCGGCCAGTAAAAAAAATTCTCATGATGTACAGCCGATGCACGGACATCGACTTTAGAACTAAGAAACAAAGCCGATGCACAGCCATCGACTCTAGTACAAATTACACAGGATCTACCAGCTGCGTGTTCAAGACGCGGTTTTCGACCAAGTCGGTCTTCAGTTCGGCTTCGAGGCCTTCTGCTTCCTTGAGGGAGTGAACAATGAGCTGATTTTGTTGCCCGAACCTTCTCTTCGAGGACCTCCAACGTTTTGGCGTACAAGGCAGCCTTTTGCTCATTAAGCTGTTGGTGTTTCGTCTGCAATATCGGCTTTCAATGGAAGAAAAGGTGATCGGCTCTGGTGTATCTACTGTCGGTTTGGCTAAGTTGGCCACCTTCTCAGCTACACTCGTAGGAATGGCTAGGACCAGAGTGGCTGACCTTTTCTTGGAAGCCGACGGTGGCAAGTCTGGCTGGCTCTGCATGATGGTTGTCTCAGAATTGCCTGAGTTCGAGGCCCTTTCACTGAACTGTGTGTCCTCGCCGCTGTTCGTGCCTTAACTGAGGCTCGGGGGGCAGCTGATTTGGTAGACACTCAGTTTTTGGAGGCCGATTGGAGTGTCATCGGCTGACCCTGCGTCATAACCTGCTTCAAAAGCGGTGAGTTGTTGCAGAAGAAGACCACCAGAGCTGCTGAACGGAATCTGAAAGGGAAGCCGTCATCATCTACAGGGTCAGGGCCGTTTCTGTTGATACAAAAAGATAGAGCAAGGCGCTGTGTTCGAACAGCAAGGAGTGGTTGATGACCCACAAGTATAGGGGATCGCAACAGTCTTCGAGGGAAGTAAAACACAAATTTATTGATTCGACACAAGGGGAGGTAAAGAATACTTATAAGCCTTAACAACTGAGTTGTCAATTCAGCTGCACCTGGAAAAGCACTAGCAACAGGGGTGATGTGAAAGTAGCAGTGATATGAGAGCAGTAGGTAATAGTAACACGAGCAGCAAGTAATAGTAACACACGAGCAATGGCACCGAGAAGACAGTTGATACTACTTCCAATGACATGTAGAACAAGTATATGATGATGAAAGATGGACCGGGGTTCCCAGCTATCTACACTAGTGGCAACTCTCCAATAACAAGTGTTGGGTGAACAAATTACAATCGGGCAATTGATAGGATTGAAATAGCATTAAGACAGAATATCAAGATCATTAATCATGTAGGCATGTTTTCCAATAATAGTCGTACGTGCTCGCAATGAGAAACTTGCACAACATATTTTGTCCTACCAGCCGGTGGCAGCCGGGCCTCAAGGGAAACTACTGGATATTAAGGTACTCCTTTTAATAGAGTACCGGAGCAAAGCATTAACACTCCGTGAAAACATGTGTCCCTCACATCACCGCCATCCCCTCCGGTTGTCCCGATTTCTGTCACTTTGGGGCCTTTGGTTCCGGACAGTGACATGTGCATACAACTTGTAGATACAATCTAAGCAATAAGTATAGAGCTCAAATCTAAGATCATGCCACTCGGGCCCTAGTGACAAGCATTAAGCATAACAAGATTGCAGCAACAATAACTTCATAAACTTTGTAGATAGACAATCATAACGTAACAATCCATCGGATCCCGACAAACACAACACCGATTACATCCGATGAATCTCAATCATGTAAGGCAGCTCATGAGATCATTGTATTGAAGTACATGGGGAGAGAATACCAACTAGCTACAGACTAGAACCCGTAGTCCATGGGGGAACTACTCACGGAGCATGATGGAGGCGATGGCGTTGATGGAGATGGCTTCCGGGGCACTTCCCCGTCCCGGCAGGGTGCCGGGACGAGACTTCTGTCCCCGAATTGGAGTTTCGCGACGGTGGCGGCGCCCCGGAGTCTTTCTCCGGAGTTTCGTCAAGAGTTACGGTGTTTGTAGGTCGAAAGGGATTTTATAGGCGAAGAGGCGGCGCAGGGGGCACCTGGGGGCGCCACACCACAGGCCGGCGCGGGCCCGAGCCGGGCCGCGCCGCCCTATGGTGTGGTGGCCCTCCGGCCCCTCTCCGACTCTTCTTCGGTGTTCGGACGCTTCCGGAAAAATAGGAGGTTTGGTCTTCGTTTCGTCGAATTCCAAGAATATTGCCCGAACAGCCTTTCGGAACCAAAACAGCAGAAAACAAGAACTGGCACTGTGGCATCTTGTTAATAGGTTAGTTCCGGAAAACGCATAAAAACATTATAAAGTGCAAGCAAAACATGTAAGTATTGTCATAAAACAAGCATGGAACGACAGAAATTATGGATACGTCGGGGACGTATCAGCATCCCCAAGCTTAGTTTCTGCTCGTCCCGAGCAGGTAAACGATAAAAAGAATAATTTCTGCAGTGACATGCTACTTACATAACCTTGATCATACTATTACAAAGCATATGAAATGAATGAAGTGACTCAAGGCAATGATCTATAGTTGCTAACAAGTAGATAACACATAGCAAAACTTTTCATGAATAGTACTTTCAAGACAAGCATCAAAGGTCTTGCGCAAGAGTTAACTCATAAAGCAATAAGTTCAAAGTAAAGGCATCGAAGCAACACAAAGGAAGATATAAGTTTCAGCGGTTGCTTTCAACTTGTAACATGCATATCTCATGGATAATTGTCAACACAAAGTAACATGATGAATGCAAATAAGCAAGTATGTAAGAATCAATGCACAGTTGACACAAGTGTTTGCTTCTAAGGTGGAAGGAAGTAGGTAAAATGACTCAACATAAAGTAAAAGAATGGCCCTTCAGAGAGGAAAGCATCGATTGCTATATTTGTGCTAGAGCTTTGGTTTTGAAAACATAAAGAGAGCATAAAAGTAAAGTTTTGAGAGGTGTTTGTTGTTGTCAACGAATGGTAGTGGGCACTCTAACCCCCTTGCTAGAGAAACCTTCAAAGAGCGGCTCCCATAAATTATTTTTATTTTTGGGTGGCACTCCTTCCAACCTTTCTTTCACAAACCATGGCTAACTGAATCCTCGGGTGCCTGCCAACAATCTCATACCATGAAGGAGTGCCTTTTTATTTTAGTTTCATTATGATGATGACACTCCTCCCAACCTTTGCTTACACAAGCCATGGCTAACCGAATCCTCGGGTGCCGTCCAACAATCACATACCATGGAGGAGTGTCTATTTTTATTAATTAATTTGGGACTGGGAATCCCATTGCCAGCTCTTTTTGCAAAATTATTGGATAAGCGGATGAAGCCACTAGTCCATTGGTGAAAGTTGCCCAACGAGATTGAAAGATAAACACCACATACTTCCTCATGAGCTATAAAACATTGACACAAATCAGAGGTAATAAATTTTGAATTGTTTAAAGGTAGCACTCAAGCAATTTACTTTGGAATGGCAGGAAATACCACATAGTAGGTAGGTATGGTGGACATAAATGGCATAGTGGTTGGCTCAAGTATTTTGGATGCATGAGAAGTAATCCCTCTCGATACAAGGCTTAGGCTAGCAAGGCTATTTGAAGCAAACAAAAGTATGAACCGCATACAACAAAACTTACATAAGAACATATTGCAAGCATTATAATACTCTACACCGTCTTCCTTGTTGCTCAAACACTTTTACCAGAAAATATCTAGACCTTAAGAGAGATCAATTATGCAAACCAATTTTAACAAGCTCTACAGTAGTTCTCCACTAATAGGCTTAGACTACATGAAAAAACTTAATCATGATCTACTTGAGAGCTCAAAACAATTGCCAGTGTCAAATTATCCAAGACATATGAGGCATTTTCCTTTTCCAACCAAATATAAATAAGTGCAATAGCTTCCAACTTTTATCATTGAACATTAAAAGTAAAACGAAGAACACGAGTGTTCATATGAAAAAGCGGAGCGTGTCTCTCTCCCAAACAAGGATTGCTAGGATCCGAATTTATTCAAACACAAACAAAAATAAAACATACAGACGCTCCAAGTAAAGCACATATGATGTGACCGAATAAAAATATAGTTTCGGGGAGGAAACCTGATAAGTTGATGAAGAAGGGGATGCCTTGGGCATCCCCAAGCTTAGACGCTTGAGTCTTCTTGAAATATGCAGGGATGAACCACGGGGGCATCCCCAAGCTTAGACTTTTCACTCTTCTTGATCATATATCATCCTCCTCTCTTGACCCTTGAAAACTTCCTTCACACCAAACTTCTCATAAACTTCATTAGAGGGGTTAGTACTAAATTTTTTTGAATCCACCTTGGTACTGTAGTGGCACATTGCAAGAACTCAATAAAACATTAGCTACAGCCCTCTACGTCTAGAAAACCTCGCTTAAAGTCCACAAGAGACAATGCAAAAAACAGAGACAGAATCTGCCAAAACAGAACAGCCAATAAAGACGAATTTTAAATAAATACTTCCGTTGCTAAAATCAGAAAACTCAAAACTAATGAAAGTTGCGTACATATCTGAGGAACACGCACGTAAATTGGCATATTTTTCTGAGTTACCTACAGAGAGAACAGCCCAGATTCGTGACAGAGAGAAATCTGTTTCTGCGCAGAAATCCAAATCTAGTATCAACCTTCGATTAGAGGCTTCACTTGGCACAACAAAACACAAAACTAAGATAAGGAGAGGTTGCTACATTAGTAAACAACTTCCAAGACACAAATATAAAACAAAGTACTGTAGCAAAATAACACATGGGTTATCTCCCAAGAAGTTCTTTTCTTTATAGCCGTTAAGATGGGCTCAATAGCTTTAATGATGCACTCGCAAGAAATAGTATTTGAAGCAAAAGAGAGCATCAAGAGGCAAATTCAAAACACATTTAAGTCTAACATGCTTCCTATGCAAAGGAATCTTGTACACAAATAAATTCATGAAGAACAAAGTGACAAGCATAAGAAGATAAAACAAGAACAACTTCAAAAATTTCAGCATATAGAGAGGTGTATTAGTACCATGAAAATTTCTACAACCACATTTTCCTATCTCATAATAATTTTCAGTAGCTTCATGAACAAACTCAACAATATAACTATCACATGCAGCATACTTTTCATGATTTCCAAACACATAATTTTTATCAAGTTCAAGAATAGTGGAATTAAAACTTCCAAACTTACTTTTATTAATAATATAACAAGGTAGGTGATCAATCTCAATAGATATGGGACTCATGGAATAAGTCAAGAACTCTCCAATCCCATTTTCATTAGTAGTACAATTAATATTATCAAGTAACATAGGACCATCATCTAGAGCTTTATCATAGACATTTGCCAAACAAAATTCTTTAGTACCATGCATTTCGACATCAGGGCACAAACAAAGCATTATCATAAGATTTATCAAAGTAGCATGGATTATCATATGTAACAAGAGCATAATTATTCTCACAAGTATTACTCATAGGTACTATTTCAAGAGAATCCACAGGAACATAACATTCAACCTCTTCCGGTAAGCATGGAGGACAATCAAATAGTGTAAGAGATAAAGAGTTACTCTCATTAGAAGGTTGACATGGGTAGCTAATCCATTCTTCATCCTTTTGTTCGTCGCTCTCCTCTTCTTTTTCATCCAATGAGCTTTCAGGTTCATCAATTTCCTCCTCTTTTTCATCCAATGAGCTTTCAGGTTCATCAATTTCTTCTTCCACCGGTCCTCGCAAATTGTGAGTGCATTCTTGTGCATTAATGTGTCTCTCTTTATAATCAAGGATATAAGGATTCCTACTGTAGCATTCTATGCAAGAATTAAGGATAGTAGAGACATAATCTTTAAGGCCCTTACAAACAACACAAGTTTCATAATTCTCAACCATGAAGGATTCTATCTCGTAGGCTCCCATAAATAAGACAAATTGTTCTACCTCTTCGAACCCATAATGAATATAGCAATTCCGATTATAGTTCTTAATTAAAAATTCCTCACTAAAGCCACATTGAAATTTAAGATGTTTAGTATCCTGTTGAGAGCAACAGTTTATATCATGGCGTCTCACAAGATTTTAGCAATTGTATTCAATTTTTCTATCATAGCACTCATTATTTTACCAGTTCTTTATTCTCTATAACAATTATAACATTCTATAAGCTCCAAGTAGGTTGTAGGTTCTCCCATAACAACAGTTTTTAATTTTTTGGTTTTTCAAATTTTTATGGATTTTTGGGTATATGAGACAAATAAAACAAGACAAAAATAAACTAAGCAAAAGTAAACTAAGCAAACTAATACTAGACAGAAATAAACTAAGCACAAGTAAACTAGGAAAAAGTAAACTAAGCAAAACAAAACAAAATAAAACAGAGAGTGAGGTAGAGTGTACTCCCGAGTGAACTTATGAGTAGGGCTATGCCTCACCGGCAACGGCGCCAGAAAATAGTCTTGATGACCCACAAGTATAGGGGATCGCAATCAGCTTTCGAGGGAAGTAAAACCCAAATTTATTGATTCGACACAAGGGGAGGTAAAGAATACTTATAAGCCTTAACAACCGAGTTGTCAACTCAGCTCGCACTGAAAAGCACTAGCAACAGGGGTGATGTGAAAGTAGCAAAGTGATATGAGAGCAGATAGTACATAGTAACACAGCAGCTAGTAATAGTAACACGAGAGCAATGGCACCGAAGATAGTTGATACTACTTCCAATGACATGTAGAACAAGTATATGATGATGAAAGATGGACCGGGTTCCCAGCTATCTACACTAGTGGCAACTCTCCAATAACAAGTGTTGGGTGAACAAATTACAATCGGGCAATTGATAGGATTGAAATAGCATTAAGACAGAATATCAAGATCATTAATCATGTAGGCATGTTTTCCAATAATAGTCGTACGTGCTCGCAATGAGAAACTTGCACAACATCTTTTGTCCTACCAGTCGATGGCAGCCGGCCTCAAGGAAACTATCGGATATTAAGGTACTCCTTTTAATAGAGTACCGGAGCAAAGCATTAACACTCCGTGAAAACATGTGTCCCTCACATCACCGCCATCCCTCCGGTTGTCCCGATTTCGTCACTTCTGGGCCTTTGGTTCCGGACAAAGACATGTGCATACAACTTGTAGATACAATCTAAGCAATAAGTATAGAGCTCAAATCTAAGATCATGCCACTCGGGCCCTAGTGACAAGCATTAAGCATAACAAGATTGCAGCAACAATAACTTCATAAACTTTGTAGATAGACAATCATAACGTAATAATCCATCGGATCCCGACAAACACAACACCGATTACATCTGATGAATCTCAATCATGTAAGGCAGCTCATGAGATCATTGTATTGAAGTACATGGGGGAGAGAATACCAACTAGCTACAGCTAGAAACCGTAGTCCATGGGGGAACTACTCACGGAGCATGATGGAGGCGATGGCGTTGATGGAGATGGCTTCCGGGGCACTTCCCCGTCCCGGCAGGGTGCCGGACGAGACTTCGTCCCCGAATTGGAGTTTCGCGACGGTGGCGGCGCCCGGAGTCTTTCTGGAGTTTCGTCAAGAGTTACGGTGTTTTTAGGTCGAAAGGGATTTTATAGGCGAAGAGGCGGCGCAGGGGGGCACCTGGGGGCGCCACACCACAGGCCGGCGCGGGCCTAGGCCAGGCCGCACTAGTAGGAAAACCCTTATAGGCGAAGCTTAGTTTTGTGGCGCACCGTTTTTGGTGCGCCACAGAAACTTATTTTGTGGCGCACGAAGCTCGGTGCGCCACAGAAATAGCTTAATTTTGTGGCGCACTCGCTAAACCGTGCGCCACAAAAACTTGGTGGGCCCCACACCCCGTCACCCTCAATCATTGGTTTTACAATTTCTATGGCGCACAAACCTCGGTGCGCCACAGAAACTACTCTTCCGTGGCGCACGGCGACGAGTGCGCCACAAAAATAAGCGTATTCCGTGGCGCAGCGTACTCCGTGCGCCACGGAAATAAGTTATTCCGTGAGCGCACTCGCGGTCGGTGCGCCACAGAAATAGCTATTGCTGTGGCGCACCGTGGTTGGTGCGCCACAGAATTAGCGAACCAGATCTACAAAAGTGAGCAACCTCCCACCTACCACACTACACAAGCCATTCTTCTTCCTCCATCTAGCTCGTCCCCCCTTCTCTCTCATACCATTTTGACTCCACTTTTCACTTGCTTGGGTATTTATTACACTTACTTTGGCTGATACTTAATTGGAGTTGAGGAGAAGGCTCTCCATACTCTCTCCTCCTCTCGAAGTCATCGATCGCGGTCTCGTCTCGGTATCGAATCTAGAAGGTGAGTAGTTGGAGGAGACATACATATGCTTGGAGGAGACATGCATATGCTTGTAGATCTTGTGTGGCCAGTCGTGTGTATGGATGCTTGTTGCGGGTGAAGCGCTTGTGTGGTGCCGGTGTGGTGCATGGATGTTTGCCGAAATGTTGATTCATTTCCGTTTCTGCAAGTTTTGCACTACCCATATGTCCTACTTTGAGGAGAGGTCATGCCGAATTTTCCACTCCATGTAATACCTTGAGGAGAGGTACGGCCCATGCATGTGTGTGCATTTGGTGCGGTTCTAATTTCCTGTTCTATGTATACCATTTGCAGTGCAAGCATGGTTCTCTCGATGAGTTCCGCTCGAATCTCTAGATACAAGATAGACGCGAAGGAGGACATGATTCGGAACAATAGGCGCCGATAAGGATGTCCAGTGTCGATCATGCAAACTCGAGCGCTGGATCAACTCCTGATTCCGGACAACCGGAGGAGCACCTGTCGAGGCGCGGTTTCATGCAAGACAACCGGCGCGGCCGGCCCCATCAAATGGATGCGCATGAAGACCATGTCGAGCGAGACGACTATCATCATGAAGAAGACTATCATCATGCCGACGGGGACTATCATCATGAAGAAGAAGTCGACGGAGGAAGATCATCATGAAGAAGAAGATGCCGGCGGAGAACATCATCATGATGAAGAAGAAGATTCCGGACGCGACCACGCTTAATTTCGGCCTTGCAGGACTCTCATGTTCAAGATCTGCTCCTCCAGAGACGAGCAACGATAGAGTTGCACAGCTAGAGAGAGAGCCAAGCTGTCGCAAATGGAGAAAGACGGGATGACTCCGATCTTTCCTGGGTGTCGTCCGCAGGATACGCGCTTGCATGTAACGCTTGATTACCTGCAGATGAAGACGCAGAACAAGTGGACCGATTCCAGCTTTCAACGAAGAGCTTAAAATTCTGCACGATCGTCTCCCGGAGGGGAACACATTGCCAGCAGTAGTACCGAGGAGGCCAAGAAAGTCGTGGTGTCCCCTTGACCTACCGCACGAAAAATACCACGCCTCGCATTAATGATTGTGTGATTTATAGGTGCGAGTACAAGGACGGAACCACATGTCCAGGTGTGTGACCACGGACGGTACAAGGTTGGGAACAAGAAGGTACCTCGAAAGGTGGTATGGTACTTTCCTATCACCTCCCCGTACTGCAGCGGTATTTCGTCGGACCCTAAGGAAGCAAAGCTCATGCAATGGCACGAGGAAAGGCGAAGCTCCGAAGAAGATCCGGAGATGGGCTATATGTCTGACACACCCTTCAGACGCCGGACGAAGGCAAACATTGGACATCGCCTTCCCTAGGTTCGGGGCGCCGCAAGGAACATCAGGCTGGGTATGAGCACCGATGGACTCAATCCGTTCGGCAACCAGTAGTAGCACGATAGCACCTCGGCTCCGTGTTTGTATGGCCTTACAACCTACCCCCGTGGCTGTGCACCAAGCAAAGGTACATACACCCGAGTATTCTCATTCAGGGGCCGAAACAACCCGGTGTCGACATGCATTTGTATCTCGGGCTGCTGAAAGAGGAGTTAGACACGTTATGGAAGACGCCACCCCGCACGTGGGATGCCTACACTAGAACTTATTTCGATATGAGAGCCGCGTTGATCACGACGGTCACGGACTATCCTGGTTATGCGCATATGCATCTGCCCGGGTGGGCCACGGATTCAACGTGCCGTGTGAAGTGCATGGGACGATACCCGCATCTACAACTACCAAGGGATCCCGGGTCCTCGAAAACCGCTCTACCCAGGTGCTCGAAGGTGTGGCTTTCGCTAGGATCACCCGTGGAGAAACGCGGTGATCTGTTCAAGTGGTAAAGATGAGCCTGATGGACCCCCGCCCGAGGAGCGGCGCGAAATCGATGATCTCTGAAAATTGGAAGGAGTGCCTAGCGCACGGAAAGAAGCGACCAAGCCAGAGCCATGCTCTCGTGTGTATGGAAAGCGAGGTCTGTTTTCCACGACTTGGAGTAATCGGGGAAGGTCCTCCACACGCCCCAGCAGCTCCCCGATGTCATGTGCATTACGAAGAACGTTACGTGAGTCCGCTGGCACTCTTTGTAACTCGTAGAAGTCCAAGGATGGACCGAAGCAAAGATACGATCTTAAACATTTTGGCATCGTGAAAGATCTTCAAGCCTGTACTCGATGATGATGATGATGATGATGATGATGATCAGACGGAAGGGACTCAACGCTCCAGCAAAGGGCTAAGAAGAACGCTGTGGCTTCCCGCTGCCTGCTTCACAATGAGTCCGGAGGAGCTCGAGCGTTTTTCAGGTGCCTCCTAGGAGTGAAAGTTCCTCACGGTTACCTCGGGAATAGGCGATATCTGGACGTAGCGAAGAAGAGGTTCACCGAGATGAAGTCTCACACTGGCGCACGTGCTAATGGACGCAGATATCTTGCTACGATCCGAGGCATAATGGACGAGCACGTCCGTGATACACTGTTTGGCCTATGCAACTTTTTTGACGTTATCACCAGGAAGTCGATCGGCGTGAGGCAGCTCAAGATGCTGCGCGAGATGAGATCGTGGTGATACTATGTGAGCTCGAGATTTACTTCCCGCCTGCATTCTCGTGAGATATGCGTCCATCTCCTTCTCCATGTCGTTGAAGACATCAAGCAGCTCGGCCCAACGTTCCTCCACAACATGATGCCTTTCGAAAGGCGTAACAGTGTCATGAAAGGATACGCTCAGCAATAGGCCCGGTCCGAGACGCCAGCATGGCCAAGGGTTTCTAACCTACGAGTGCATCTCCTTCCGCCGGAATTATCTAAGCACCGAGGACGACGAGGATCATGCTGTGGTCTACCACCCAGACGCCCTCGGGAGGCTCAGCTGAGTCGGTCACCAGCGAGGCTACCGCCTCAGTCCATGTCGGCATTGGAAAATCGACGCGACGACTTTGACAGGCTCACCGGGTCGCGCTACAACACTTAAAATCGACCGGGAACCTTCGGTGGCAAGAGCACAAAAAGCATAGTCGAGCAGAATTACATCGATATGGGCCGGCCTGAGGAAGATGGGAGACGTAACCGAAAGACAACTCAGCCACGACGCCTTGGTTCAAGCAAACTCAACCTGGTTGAAGCCATTGCGAGAAATACGCCTTCTACCGAAGATGAAAAACTCATATACACTCTTATCACAGGGACCCGCGCATAACGGGGGACTCTATCAGGGGTACGACATCAACGATTGCCGCATTCTGCACCGAGGAAAAGGACGGAAATAGTGAAATCAAAACTCAGGAGTAACTATGTCGTCATACGCCGACAGGCCAGACTAATGTCAAGGAAAGATTTTTGGAAGGATCGAGGAGATATGGGAGCTCAATTACGTGGAGAGACGGTGGCCACATGCTTCGAGATGGGCCAAGAAGGTCGAAAAGAAGGCCGATATTTCACAACCATGGTTATACCCGATGCAAAATCGAAGAACGCATCCGTGAAAAATGAGACATGGGTACTCGGTAGCCAAGTTGACCAATGCTTCTTCATCACCAATCCGTCGAGGCCTAGCCGTGTTGTCGTGAGGAGGGGCAAGAGGAGCATCATAGGAATGCAAGGAGACGCCAACGAGGAAGACTTGGACAAGAACGGTGACCCGAAGATGGAGGAGGAATTCGACAGGCACTTCGACATGCCTACTACTAGTAAAGTAGAGAAGGAAGACCTCCCTACCCTCAAAGGCTGTCCATTCACGCGAAGAAATCTCAAGGTGGCCGGTATAAAGTATTCAACCGCCAACAACCGAAAGGGGCAAGAAGATTGCGAAGAGACGGCGCTAGAGCTCGGAGATGGGACGAAGAAGATCTTTTTTTGGTGTATGTGTGTGTGACAAGTACATGCATGTGTGTGTGAGAGAGACAAGAACATGTGTGTGTGAGACAAGTAATTTGTAATTGAAAATCTCTAGTAATTATTATTAAAATGTTGTGTTGTTTCTTGAAAATGTAACAAAAACATTTTTAAAAAGGAAAAAAGTAGGGGCAACCTGGGGTTGCAACACAGGTTCCACCACAAGGCTTAATCAGTCGGGCCAACGCTGTGTTTACGTTACGTGAACACGCATTAGCCCGAGCTATTCTTAAATCGAGTCGCAATTCACGTGGCGCACCTAGTACCGCATGCGCCATAGAATTCCTTAATCTCAGTAGCGCATGTCCTGCTTGGTGCGCCACAGAATTAAGGAATTCTATGGCGCATGCACTGACTAGGTGCGCCACGAAATCCTACGACTTGAGTGAAATGAGCGGCTTCGCTCTTCCCCCATCTCTCTCTTCCCCACTCCCACACTAGCAGTTTCTTCCCCACACCCTAGCGCAACCACCGCCGCCACTCGAGCGCCGTCTGCGCCGCCGAGGAGGAGGAGGAAGGGGGACCGCCACGCCGCCGGCCGAGCAGGACGCCTAACTCCCGAGCCGCCGCCGCAGGTCAAGGAGGAGGAGGACCGCCACGCCGCCGCCGAGGACGTACCCGATCGAGAAGGAGGCCGCCGCACATCGAGGAGGAGGAGGCCGCTGCACCTCGAGGAGGAAGAGGAGAGGCCACCGTCGTCGCTACCGTCACCATCGGGTGAGCTTCCCTCTCTCCTTCCCTCCACCTTCCCCTCCCTCTTCCCTCCCCTTCTCCCTTCCCTCCACCTTCCCCTCCCGGCTAGGGTTCCCGCTGAGTTAGGGTTCATTGGAGTTCATAGTCTCTGTTTGCAAATTGAAATGCTTTAGGGTTCCCGCTTAGTTAGGGCGAATTCTCATGCTCATGCTCATGCTCACTAGAGATTTTAAAATGCTACCGGTTGCAAATAAAGATTCTGCAATATTGTGTGGTCAAATGGAAGCGAAACAAGGGACAAAGCAACATGATTGATCCATCTATCAAATGCCTAATGCAAATGCAAATGAAAATGCCTAATGCTACTTGCAAATGAAGTAGGTACTTGGTTGATATAGCAATAAGTAGTATTTTTTAAATGAACAACCATATTGCAATTATCAAGTGCATGATTATGCCAATACTATTTAGTGTGTTACAGTAATTAAACCAGCGGTCATGCTTGCCATAAACTGCTACTGCTTATTTGTGCTGCTGTGGGCATGTCGATGCTCATAACAATAATGAAATGAAAAATGCTTGCTCATGCTCATGCTTGCCATAAATTGCTACTGGTTCAAATTGCTTGTGATAGCAGCTTTTTGTTTTCTTTATTCATTGCTTGCTCGTTTGATTTTTAGGTGAGCTGGATGCTGCTTTATGAGTGACTAGTAATAAGTAAATGACTTATGTTGCTCATGTTGCTCTCCGGTTAATAAAATGAAATTGCATCATGCCGCTCTCTGGTTTGAAACTAATTTTTTTGGTTGAAAATGAATGCAATGAGGAAATGCAAAATGAAATGGTAAGCAATTTATATAGTTGGTTTAGTTGGTTTAGATGAAATGCAAAATGCAAGTAGCTAGCTAGGTTCATTTAGTTGATTTATGTTGGTTTAGATGAAATGGAAAATGCAATAGCTTGGTTCATATATAGTTGTCTGCTATATTAACTTTACTTCGCTTCCTTTTGGTCAAATGCATGCTACTGATCCAGGGTACATAAAAAATTGGAATGCTATTTGAATTATATCCGGAATAATAGAATTTTCATTTGAAGTCACATGTTGGCGTAGCTACTCGGGTTGGCTTGCTCTATAAGCTTGTATGCTTGTTTATGCTCTATAATGCTACTAGTACATGAAATGCTACTACTATTTGAATTCATTTAATGTACTCTGGTTTTGTAGTGCTCCGGGTTGTGTAGTGCTCTAGATTTGTAGTGCTCCAGGTGGTAGTGCTCCGAGGTGGTAGTGCTCAGATTTGTAGTGCTCCAGTGGTAGTCATTGTTGTTGTATCATGCTCCGAGCAGGTTTATGTTGGCTTTTGTTTGATGTATTGTAGATGGGCAAGTTTGTATGGTCGATATATGGTGGATATTTTTGCGGGGATTTAGTTGAGTTGCCCATTTCTCCCGAAGCGTTGATTAACTTCCGTTTCGGTTGAGAAATGGGCACTCCTACGTAGAAAAATTAGCAAAAGTCATGCCGAATTTTCACGGTTGACTTTTGTACTAACTTGTTGCCTCTTTTAATGAAGTGCAAATAAACATGTCAGGCAACACTTCTAAGCCCAGGAGCCAGAGCGATGAAGCGAGAGAGGCCAACAAGGACACGGGAGGGCTACGAGCAGCCTTGGAAGGCCGCCGCCGAGTGTCGCCCGACGATGAGGAAGAGGGCCGGGACGCCGCCTCCGAGGGAGAGGGCCGGGACACCGCCTCCGAGGGAGAGGGCCGGGGGGCCGCCGCCGGCACGGCGGCCGATGGCCTGATACCTGGGACGACGCCGCCCAGACCGGTGAAGAGACGGCCGGTGAAGAGAACGCGGCCAACCGCACGGAAGGTGATAGCGGCGGCAACCCTCGGGGAGGGTAAGAAGAAGAGAGGACGGCGAGGAGGGCAAGGAGGGATCGGAGGCCGCAAGTGCTCGCCAACGCGTCACCGATCATTTCACGGTAGTCTCCGAAAGTGGCCTACCCTTGGAGCCTTCGTGGGTTGCCAAAGGGTACGGCATGCAACTAGGGTGCATCGTCACGTGGCAGACCGTGCCGATCCTAACTCGAGGACCTCAGAAGCAAGGAGAACGAGGCTATCGTCCAATCCCTCCTCCGAAGCTTCACCAACGATACACGTTCCCGAGCCGTTAAATAAGAAGGTGGACTCTTTAGCTCTCACGAAGATGAGCACCGCCTTGAGCAGTTGGAAGAACCGGTGCTGAAGGGAAGATCGAGGCCGGTGAAAGGCTGGGAGAGGATAAGTAGCAAAGACCCAGTCGCTCTCCTTAGAAGACTTTAATGCATTCAAGTCTTACTTACGCAGTGACTGCTTAAAAATGGACCGCTCAGGGAAGAAAATGCGGGATTTGAACTTAGGGACCCACCATTGCGGAAGCGGCGGTTACCGAGGAAAACAGCCCACTTGGGACAAGGAGGATGCCGAGATGGTACGTGCGGGGAAGAAAACCCCTGGCACAAAATCCGGGATGAACGAGGCTAGGAACTTTGTCCGGTCCCGCTACTACTTAGGCTGGAAGACGGGGAATTTATTACGGATCACGAAGACGTGAAGGGTTTCGAGAAGTACCTCGGTAAGGATAGTTCTATATTATTTCGCTCATCTTATTAGGCAATGAAGCCAAATGGGCTAACCTTAAGTTCCTTTGTCTAAAGGATGAAGAGTTGACGAAGGCTGGCCCGTCGTCCCAGGGGTCGATGGAACCGTGGGACACGCCTTTCAACAGGGCGATGAACAAGTACAAGGAGAGGGAGCCAGACAAGCCACCGACTTCGGCTGGCCGTGTGTCCGGCTTTGGCACAAGTATGAAGCTATCCGAGTACTACGGATCGGATGCCAAGACGAGAAAGTTGGAGAGGAGGTCATCGGCTAAGGATAAATCCGAGGTTCAGGAGGCTGAAGAAGAAGGTGGAGTCACTAGAGAAGCTGGTGGCGAAAAGCCCGTGGAGAACACGGAGATGATGAACAAGTTATTGGACGAGAAGATCGCGCAGATCATCCCCCAGGTTGATTGAGGGATTAGTTGCTTGGAATGCGGGAGGTCAAGTGGGGCCGATACATGTGCCCAGCCTTAGCGGCAGCAACTCAAGCTTCCACGTGTCGCTCGACGGTGCCGCTCCACCCGGCCGGCGTCGGGGCTCCACCAGACGCCGCCGCCAGCTCCAACCGCCGCCGCAGCTCCAGCTCGGTCGCATCGGACGCCCCAACCGCCGCCCTTGTATCGACGGTAGGCCGAGATCGGACGCCATCAGGAGGTAAACTCATTAGTTACTCCTTCGTGTCATCTTCTTTGAACTATATATGCCTTTCGTGACTGCCATCTCACGATGCCCAACATGGCGCCCTGACTCGGGATGAACAATGCATATTTACTGCAAACGGTGGAGCCCGGCGGCAAGTTGGTGGAAGTTGCTAGCGGCTTTGTCATGGCTTCCCGCGTTATGCACGGCGCTGCATGTGACGGAAGACGTGGCGAAGGTCAAGTTGGTAATGGTAGTGCCGGAGTACCGCTACGCCATCCCCCTTTCAACCTCACGGCGCGAGAAGAAGGCGAGGTTTTGTCCCTTGGGGATTGCACCTCATGGCTTATGAAATGGCCGAAGAACCAGATTCGTCCGGGGGGGTCTTCCGAGTTGTAGAGAGAAGCACCGGCGCCACCTCCCCTATCATCCGGCCCAAGATCGCCAACGCCGACGACACCCTTAAGGAAGCGGCGGTCGCCGCCCCCACTACCAGAAGGACCGAGCGGCCGCCGCCGCCACCCGGAAGGGCAACCGACGATCGCCGTCACCACCGGACGCCACAAACAGTTGTTGGGAGCGCTACCGCAACGACCAGCCTACTAGACGCAGCGGTACGCCAAGCGGCGCATCGCAACCGCCACCACCTAAGGTCCGGGACATGGCGCCGCTTGATGGCAATGATGTAGATGATGATGATGACATCGATGCCTACATCAACACCGGCGCACGCAGCTAAGATATGTACATGCCTCCTATGGATGAACAAGCCTTCCGCACACACGGCGATCAACTTAGTCGTCCCCCTACGGGCCACGAAGCGGCGCCTGGTCTTCATGGGTCTTTCTCAAGACACTCCTCCGGAGGCCGGCAATCCGGCTCAAGTCAAGCCCGCTACCGTTTTCAGCCCTAACACGCTGCGTAAGACGATCATCTAGGGATCCACCCAAATCAACCCCAGCAACCTCGGAAGCACCACCGAGCACCCGAAGCACCACCATCAGCACCACAAGCACCCCCGGTAGGTCAAGTGAAGAAGGGAAGGAAGAGAGGAGCCAAGAAGGGCGCATCTTCGAGCCAGCCTGCTCCCTAAGAGGATCCGGGCCGACGACATGGTACCACCTACACCGGATGGCTTGCCCCGGTGTCATGAAGCTGGTAAACCTATACCGCCTCCGGGACATGGAACACCTCGCAAGTGGACAAATGCTCCCTTTGCAGCACTCTATTCATTATCAAGAGAGCGTCCTTCTTAAAGAAAAGGATCCAAATTACCCGGTGTTCTCGGTCAAGGTGCCGTCCAACCAGAACTTCGTCAATGAAGACCCCGCGGATATCTTCTTCATAGCGTTCGAGGGCGTCTTCAATCTATTTCACTCGAAACGGCTCGACTATAACTTGGTCCGCCTATACGCGATTAATCTTCGGATGAAGATCAACGAGAGAGAGACCCCGCCACATCGCGGTAGCGGATCCCTACTACATGCGCGATAGCCAGCTCCGGGACGGCTCAAGGACACGGACCAAGGCGGTGCGGTACCTCCAGAACTTCATGGTCATGCACAAAGAGAGCAACACCATTCTTCCGCCTGTCTTTCCCGAGTAAGTACACATCCGCTCACGGTCGTCGTAACTTATGCTTTCTTATATATTTCTTCCATTGCCGATCATTTCCAACATTCCATTTCAATTGCATGTGTGTTGAGCAGGGACAAATACCGCACACTCATCATCCTAGATCCAAAGTGGTCACTAGCCCAGTATTTCGACTCGTCGAGTACGACGACGAAGAAAGACTACACGAGAATAAGGGGTGTTCTCGATGAGGCTATCCTTGGCTACTCCAAAAGTGGAGGCACCTTCGACAAGAATGGGCAACATATCGGGCCGGACACTAAAAAGATCGGGTTCAAGCACGTGATCAACTTCCCTTGTATCAAGCAGCCAGTGGCAGCATTAAGGAGGCCTTCTATGTCCTCCATCACCTTAAAGGGTTTGTCGAGGATGCGGAGATGATGTCTCTGCCACCTAGTAAGCGAGACCCCATTAAAATGTCGAGGGAAATCAGTGATGATGATCTTAGAGAAGACTTCCATCGCATCCAAGTAAAGCTCTCGGAAATTATCTTACAAGATGTATCCAACGGATCGGGGCTCTTACACGTAGCCAGAGCGTTGCCTAAGAGGGATATCGAAGAACGCCTACATAAGCAGGGTGATGGAAGGACGTGGACGACGAAGGACTTGTACAAGCCCTTCCCGGAGCCGCTCAAGAAGACGTCTCGTTGACCGAGGCTAGTGTGCCTAGTATTACTTTGAATCGATAGACAATTTGCACCGTGTTGTAAACTAAACTTGCTTAATTTGCTCGAAACGGTGGTCGTCGTTGTTGGACTTCAGTTACTATTGTAGTCGTTATCGTTGAACCATATTACTTATGTGATACCGATGCTATATTTCTTTTAGGTTTATTATTATTTCCTTGCTTTAATTCTTGTGAATATGTATGCATGTGAACCCTCTAACTCTTTCCATTGCGTTATATACTAATATGCCTTGTGTCCATAGAGATGACGTACTACGTCGTGTTCGAGGGGAGGGTTCCGAGGAGTGTACGAGGAGTGGGAGGAGTGCAAGAAACAGGTGCACAAGTTCAGCGGCAACTGCTACAAAGGGTACCCGAGCTAGACACGAGGCGGTTGCCAAGTGGAGGGCGCACCAAGCTAACAAGAGCAAGATGAAGACCTTCCTTGTGCTCTCGCTCTTGCTCACCATCGTCGCGGCGGTACTCTATTTCATCCTAGTGTAGGCGGCGGCCGGTGTCACTTCGTTTGTATCTAGAGATGATGAGAACTTTCTTAATTTGCATGGATTATGAGTTGTATGGAGCTATATGTATAACTCGATCGGGCTCTAAGTAATGTGATGATGATGTGATGATTATATATGTCCATATTATATCTGTCTATATTATATCAGTATATAACTCTGTATACGGTGTATAAAACCAGTATAAAACACTGTATAATACACCAGGGAGCACAAAATCGAGTATACCCGTACATAGTTCCGTGGCGCACCAAAAAATAATTCCGTGGCGCACCTGTTTCGTAGGCGCGGCTACACCACATGCGCCACGAGACTACTTATTTCGTGGCGCACCGGGCCAGGTGCGCCACGTAAATCTTATTTCTGTGGCGCACGACCAGGTGCGCCACAGAAAGCTTATTTTTGTGGCGACGTTTCTGTGGCGCACCACCCATGCGCCACAGAAGCCATTTTTGGTGCGCCACTGATGAGGCTTTTCCTACTAGTGCCGCGCCGCCCTATGGTGTGGTGGCCCTCTGGCCCCTCTCCGACTCTTCTTCGGTGTTCTGGACGCTTCCAGGAAAAATAGGAGGTTTGGTCTTCGTTTCGTCGAATTCCGAGAATATTGCCCGAACAGCCTTTCTGGAACCAAAAACAGCAGAAAACAGGAACTGGCACTGTGGCATCTTGTTAATAGGTTAGTTCCGGAAAACGCATAAAAACATTATAAAGTGCAAGCAAAACATGTAAGTATTGTCATAAAACAAGCATGGAACGACAGAAATTATGGATACGTCGGGGACATATCAGTGGTTAAGGATCACCTTCAGGCCTGAGACCATAGCGTGGGCATTGGATGATGTTGCCTTTGGGTCCGTTACAGTTGCGAACCTGCGCGATTGACATCTGAGGTTCATATGGCCATGGGTTGGATCTGTTCAAGCGGCGATTTGGGGACTTGAGTTTTGCTCTTTCGGATAAGTCGCAGGTCACCATTTGAATAGACAATAGAGTTGGCCTTGCTCGCGTTTTATGTCTTCTTCATTAATAAGAGGGGTTTTTTACAATGAAGAGCCGATTGCTCAAGAAAGGAAGAACAAAAGAAGAGACGATTGCTCAGGAACTACTAATCCTACATTACTAATCTTCGCTGGCCTCGTCGTCGGCGTCGTAGCTGCCGTCGGCGCTGCTTCCGGAGAGTTCCTCGTCGCTGCTGCCCCAGCCCTCGGCCGAAGCCTCTTCTTCCTCGTCATCATCATCGTCCTCGCTGTCCGCCCAAGCGCGGAAGCGCTTCGCCGGCGGGTACCCAGCGGAGGAGGAGGAATCATCCTCCTCCTCTTCCTCCTCTTCCTCCGCGTCTTCTTCTTCCTCCTCCTCGTCGGAGGAGGTGGAGTTCGCCCAGGAGTGGAGGTCGTCTTCGCTCTCGTTCTTCAGCTCCCCTTCGATGAGGAACTGGAGGTCGTCCTCCCCATCGGTCAGAGGTAAGTCACCATCTGACCCGACGAGTGCCTCGGGTGGGCCATCTAGCACGTGGTCAAAGTTCCACTCCTGCTTGCTCGAGGAAGAAGATTGGAAAGAGAGGCCTGATGAGATGGAGGAAGAGGAAGACATTTCTACAGGGAAAGGGGGTTTTTAGGTGCCGATGGCCAGAACAGAGCAAGGGGATGAAGTGGCGAACCGTTCGGCACAGTTAAATAAAGGGGGTATAGTGGAGATTTAATGCCATTACGGTTTCCGAGGAAGTGATGTTAAAGCTATCAAATCTTGCAAAGAAGTTGTGAGGGCAAGGCATCATGATGAAGGATACTGCGACGGTTCTGCTCTGCCACGACATGACCCGACGAAGGAAAGCGAGTGATTTTGGAATTGTCATTTCCAAAACCAGGGGGGCATGTGTTATCACCAGAATTTGACCGGATCAGAGGTGGGCCGCGATTAAAGATGGGCTTGAAGAGTATACATGGAAGAAATACATGAATCGGCCTTATATGCAAAGTTTGGGCTAGTTTGCCCGTGTATCTGTAAATATAGTAGGATACGTGTCGGTTAGATAGAATTTGGCTCGTGCACGGTTGGGATTATTCCCACGTTAGAAAGTCTACGGAATATAAATATGTATCTAGGGTTTCTGAAATAAACAACAATCACGTTCACCACAAACCAATCTAGGCGCATCGCCAACTCCCTTGTCTCGAGGGTTTCTTCCGGGTAAGCATCATGCTGCCTAGATCGCATCTTGCGATCTAGGCAAGTACACGTTTATTCGCCGTTCATGCGTTGCTCGTGCTCGAAGCCTTGTTGATGGCGAGCAACCTAGTTATCATAGATGTGTTAGGGTTAGCATTGTTTCATCGTATCATATGCTTTCGTCCGTGCAACCCTTAGACGTCTAGCCGCCCTTACACCTATCTTAGGTGTAAGGACGGCACCTCGCTTGATCATTATTTAGTAGATCCGATCCGTTATGATTGCTCCTTGTTCTTCAAGGATTAGTTTAATATCTGCATAGTTAGGCCTTACAAGCGGGTTGAAGGATCCAGTGGCACGTAGGGTGTAGTTTGCTAGCCCTAAATAGGATGTTCCGGGGATCAACTTCATGTTGGTTTTTAGGCCTTGTCTAGGGTCGGTTTACGATCACCGTGCGTGGCCGCCAGGCTCAATCACGCGTAGGATGTTCCGATTATGTGGTGAAAACCCTAAATCGTAGTAGGTCGTTTTAGCTTTATTTTGATCAAGCAGGACCACCATGTGATCGTACACCTCGTATGAATCGTGGTGGATCGGCTCCTTGAGCCGATTCACGGGACAACCTGAGAGCCGATCGAGGCTCGTATTTAATGTTTACGTGTATGCCATGCAGGAAACTAAGCGAGGCAAATCCATCACCTTCCTGACCAGGTATAGGTCAGGTGGCACGCCCTTGCACCAGCATCGGACGTGCGTGCCGAGTCTTTGCGGGCCGTCGCTCGAGGGACCAGGGCCAGCCGCGGTCCTGGGAGCCTCCCGGCTCTACTGTGTTGCCCGTCGCTGCTCGCCGGTGGGTTTCTGACCGCAACACTTCCCTCATATCTTCATCATTTAATTTAATCATACCCCTCTTCTTCAATATTGGTGTCGGGGTTGGTTCAGGTGTAGCCCAATCATCATGATTCCGGCCTATTCTAGCCAATAATTCTTCAACGTCGTCTGGAGTTCTTTTCCCGAAAACACAACCAGCACAACTATCCAGGTATGCCCTAGACTCAATGGTTAGTCCACTATAAAATATATCAAGTAAATCATGCTTTTCCAAATCATGTCCAGGCTGAGCTCTGATAAGAGAGAAAAATCTCGCCCAAGCCTCAGGCAATTTCTCTCCATCTTCCTGGTCAAAATTATAAATTCTCTACAAAGCAATATGTTGAGCACTAGCACGAAAGTATTTCCGAAAGAAAACATCAAGCAAATCACTTGGACTATCAATAGAATCAGGTGGCAAACTATTATACCAAATTTTAGCATCATCCTTTAATGAGAAAGGAAAAATTTTAGCAACGAAATAAGTATGCTTCTTAACATCATCAGAAAACAAGCTACTCAGAGTAGACAGCTCAATCATGTGTTCTACAGCACTTTCTTTTTTAGTACCACAAAAAGGTGTTTTCTCAACAATAGATATATGAGATAAATCAAGAGAAAAATCATAATCCTTATCCTTAATGTTTATAGGAGATGTGGCAAATTTAGGATCGGAGACGAGTTTATATCTAACAGTATGTTGTGCAAGAAGCTTTTTAATATTACTTGTACCAGTAGTAGCATTGCATTTATCAATGAAATCATCATCAAGTTCTACATAATCTTCATCAAGATCATCACTAGAGTGTTCAACAGTCTCAGTTGAATTAACAGGTGTAGCAGCATTTTCATTAGGAATTTCAGTACTTTCAATTTGTCTAGACCTAGCAATTGTAGCATCTAGAAAAGATCCTAATGAACCATCATTATCAAGCACAATAGAAGCATCATCAAAATTATAAGAGGAATTTTCAGATTCAGTAGAAGTACCGGCATTTGAAGCTTGTGGTGGTGAAACAAGTTTACTTATCACAGATGGTGAATCAAGAGCAGCAGAGGTACTCAGAGTAGTACCTTTTCTTGTAGTGGATGGTAATATGGCGACTTTAGTATCGCGAGGTTTACCCATGATGGAGAATTTGCAGTGAACAATATCAATCCAAGTGAACTTGCAAATAAAGCTATGCTCCCCGGCAACGGCGCCAGAAAATAGTCTTGATGACCCACAAGTATAGGGGATCGCAACAGTCTTCGAGGGAAGTGATACGTCTCCGACGTACCGATAATTTCTTATGTTCTATGCCATATTATTGATGATACCTACATGTTTTATGCACACTTTATGTCATATTCGTGCATTTTCTGGAACTAACCTATTAACAAGATGCCGAAGTGCCAGTTCTGTTTTGCTGTTTTTGGTTTCGAAATCCTAGTAACGAAATATTCTCGGAATTGGACGAAACGAAGACCCGAGGGCCTATTTTGCCATGAACCTTCCGGAAGACCGAAGAGCATACGAAGTGGGGCCACGAGGTGGCGACACCACATGGCGGCGCGGCCAAGGGGGCCCGCGCGCCCGTGGTGTGGGCCCCTCGTTAGCCCCCGACTCGCCCTTCCGCCTACTTAAAGCCTCCGTCGCGAAACCCCGATGCGAAAAACCACGATACGGAAAACCTTGCGAGACGCGCCGCCGCCGATCCCATCTCGGGGGATTCTGGAGATCTCCTCCGGCACCTGCCGGAGAGGGGATTCATCTCCCGGAGGACTCTACACCGCCATGGTCGCCTCCGGAGTGATGAGTGAGTAGTTCACCCCGGACTATGGGTCCATAGCAGGTAGCTAGATGGTTGTCTTCTCCTCATTATGCTTCATTGTTGGATCTTGTGAGCTGCCTAACATGATCAAGATCATCTATCCGTAATTCTCTATGTTGTGTTTGTCGGGATCCGATGGATAGAGAATACCATGTTATGTTAATTATCAAGTTATTACATATGTGTTGTTTATGATCTTGCATGCTCTTCGTTACTAGTAGAGGCTCTGGCCAAGTTTTTGCTTTTAACTCCAAGAGGGAGTATTTATGCTCGATAGTGGGTTCATGCCTGCATTGACACCTGGGACAGTGACAGAAAGTTCTAAGGTTGTGTTGTGCTGTTGCCACTAGGGATAAAACATTGGCGCTATGTCCGAGGATGTAGTTGTTGATTACATTACGCACCATACTTAATGCAATTGTCTGTTGCTTGCAACTTAATACTGGAAGGGGTTCGGACGATAACCTGAAGGTGGACTTTTTAGGCATAGATGCAGTTGGATGGCGGTCTATGTACTTTGTCGTAATGCCCAATTAAATCTCACTATACTTATCATGCCATGTATGTGCATTGTTATGCCCTCTCTATTTGTCAATTGCCCGACTGTAATTTGTTCACCCAACATGCTTTTATCTTATGGGAGAGACACCTCTAGTGAATCTGTGGACCCCGGTCCATTCTTTTAATACTTGAAATACAAATCTGCTGCAATACTTGTTTCTACTGTTTTCTCTGCAAACAATCATCTTCCACACAATACGGTTAACCCTTTGTTACAGACAAGCCGGGTGAGATTGACAACCTCATTTGTTTCGTTGGGGCAAAGTACTTTGGTTGTGTTGTGCAGGGTTCCACGTTGGCGCCGGAATCTCTGGTGTTGCGCCGCACTACATCCCGCCGCCATCAACCTTCAACATGCTTCTTGACTCCTACTGGTTCGATTAAACCTTGGTTTCTTACTGAGGGAAACTTGCCGCTGTGCGCATCACACCTTCCTCTTGGGGTTCCCAACGGACGTGTCAATTACACGCATCAGGAAGTAAAAACCCAATTTATTGATTCGACACAAGGGGAGCCAAAGAATGTTTGTAAGCCTTAACAGCGGAGTTGTCAATTCAGCTGCACCTGGAAACAGACTAGCTCGCAAGATTTTATCAGTAGTAACAGTTTTATAGCAGTAGCAGTGGTGAAATATCAGCGACGGTGTAACAAAGACAACAGTAGTGATTATAGTAAACATCGGGATTAAAATACGTAGGCACGAGGATGGATGAACAGGCGTTGCATGGATGAGAGAAACTCATGTAACAATCAAGGTAGGGCATTTGCGAGATAATAATAAAACGGTATCCAAGTACTAATCAATCAATAGGCATGTGTTCCATATTTAGTCGTACGTGCTCGCAATGAGAAACTTGCACAACATCTTTTGTCCTACCAGCTCGGTGGCAGCCGAGCCTCTAGGGAATCTCTCGGAAATTAAGGTACTCCTTTTAATAGAGCACCGTAGCAAAGCATTAACACTCCGTGAACACATGTGATCCTCATATCACCGCCTTCCCCTCCGGTTGTCCCAATTTCTGTCACTTTGGGGCCTCGGGTTCCGGACAACAATACATGTATACAACTTGCAGGTAAGATCATAAAACAATGCATGTCATCATGAAACAATAACATGTTCAGATCTGAGATCATGGCACTCGGGCCCTAGTGACAAGCATTAAGCATAACAAGTTGCAACAATATCATAAAAGTACCAATTACGGACACTAGGCACTATGCCCTAACAATCTTATGCTATTACATGACCAATCTCATCCAATCCCTACCATCTCCTTCAGCCTACAGCGGGGGAATTACTCACACATGGATGGGGGAAACATGGCTGGTCGATGGAGAGGCGTCGGTGGTGACGATGGCGATGATCTCCTCCAATTCCCCGTCCCGGCGGAGTGCCAGAACAGAGTTTCTGGTCCCGAGACGGAGTTTCGCGATGGCGGCGGTGTTTTGGATGTCTTCTGGCGATTTTGTCTAACCCCCCGTGCGTTTTTAGGTCGAAGACGTTAAGTAGTCCAAAGGAGGGCGTCAGAGGCTGGCCAAGGCGGCCTCACCATAGGGCGGCGCGCCCCCCTTCTAGGCCGCGCCGGCCCATGGTGTGGGGGCCGTGGGCCCTCCCCTGGCCTGCCCTTCTGGCTCCGCGAATCTTCTGGAAAAATAAGCCCTTTGACATTAATTCCGGGGATTTTCCTGAAAGTTGGATTTCTGCACAAAAACGAGACACCAGAGCAATTCTGCTGAAAACAGCGTTAGTCCGTGTTAGTTGTATCCAAAATACACAAATTAGAGGCAAAACAATAGCAAAAGTGTTCGGGAAAGTAGATACGTTTTGGACGTATCACTCATCAACCATACTTAATAGGATTGATACGTCCCAAACGTATCTATAATTTCTTATGTTCCATGCTACTTTTATGATGATACTCACATGTTTTATACACATTATATGTCATATTTATGCATTTTCCGGCACTAACCTATTGACGAGATGCCGAAGAGCCAGTTGCTATTTTTTCTGCTGTTTTTGGTTTCAGAAATCCTAGTAAGGAAATATTCTCGGAATTGGACGAAATCAACGCCCAGGGTCCTATTTTTCCACGAAGCTTCCAGAAGTCCGAAGAGGAAATGAAGTGGGGCCACGAGGTGGCCACACAACAGGGCGGCACGGCCCAAGCCCTGGCCGCGCCGGCCTACTATGTGGGTCCCTCGTGACGCTCCCTGACCTGCCCTTCCGCATACTTAAAGTCTTCGTCGCGAAATGTGGTGACCCGGCATACCACTTCATGGCGTAGTATGCAAGTCTGATATAACACCAATGAAACATCGTTCCACTAGTATTATATCGCTCAGAGTGGTACAACAGAAACATATGCGGGTCCAAGGCATGTCTATAGAATTACATACAGACTCTGTTACAGAAGATCAGCACAGCCTCCTATTTTACAATGAGGTAAAACTGCAAATAAACTCCGGGAGAACGACTCGTAGTCTAATCTTATCACTAACTCTACTTGTAGAGGCTTTGACTTGCTATAGGAGTTATGAATAGATTCTAGCTAAATAGGAGCTAGGTTTAGGGAGCTAGTTCCCTTCTACTGCTTAATCTAGGTTTTCTCCAGGGTGGATGTGGTATATGACTCCTCTGGCAGGGTCATGTCCCTTGAAGTAATTATTGACTCCTCGGCCTTCGAGTTGCACTGTAGATCCTCCTCCGATGCCTCCATATCTAAGCAGGGGATTTAAGAGTGGGATGAGTACGAGCGTACTCAACAAGTTCATTATAGGAAAGAGGTGTTTAATGCACTAGCTACGGTATTAGACCGAGAAAGTCTAATACCAATGCAGGTTTTCATAACCATTTCTTCAAAAGGTTGCTTTTATTCGGAAGAACTATGTCCGTCGACCTTCACCGGTTTACTAGAACTTCATGGAGCTCCTTTCCGGCAGCGTTCGCGAGTTCCATATCCCGGAACAGGGAGTGATAGGTCACGATTCATTACACTCTGCAGAGGTGTGTTGCTTTACCCATAAGAGATCTTAACCTTGGTGCCAACCGGGCGTACTCCCCGTCCACACTTCCTTTGGTGTGAGGCCCGGTATAAGGTCATAGTCAATCATGTTCCTCCGCTACCTCGCACACCCACCCTTTGTTGCATACCCCGACCCTGGGTCCTCGTCGGTCCCATTATTCCCACTTACGGGTGGACCCCGACCACGACAACAGTTCTCGGCTCTTACCATAAAATCCTTCGCCGGTAGTTGCAACCCATCATAGACCGCAATACCGTGGGGAACTTAAGGCTTCCCCAGCCTACCGCTTGTTCCTCGGGTGACAAGTGTCTACGGACAATGCCGTGGGAACTTAAGGCTTCCCCAGCCTACCGCTTGCCCCCGACAGATACAAGTGTCTACGGTAAAGCGCGTCCGTTGATGTACGAGAGGTGGAAACACTTTTGACTACTCCGTCCCACTCCAGATCTTATGGTTAACACGGGTATTATGGCACAAGAATCACTAGACGACATTTGTTGTTTAATCCTAGATGGATATAAACCCTTGCAATGGAACCTCCACCATATCAACACAATCCATGGTTCCATTGCCCACCACTTAGTCATATTCATAGTTATGAAAATAGTGGTTTTGCTTTTTTATGCAATAGTGATAAACATAGTACTTTGCAGGTAATTTGATAAAAATACTCAAATGACATGAGCAAGCGATGAACTTGCCTTTCTTGACTGCAAGATTATGCAGGCAAGGTCTTCGATGCGCAATAACTCCAAATTCTGAAATAGCATCATCGTCCGGTAAGGACGATGTTTAAAAGATTGGCAAGTATGCAATAATGCATAAGTATGAGATGCAATCGCTCTAAGCGTGACCTAATCCCTATGATTTAGGATTAGTGAGTGGTAATGATTAGTTCAGGGTGTGTTGCACTTTTAGAGTGATTCACAGACAAGGTTCTTATTCAGGTGTGATTACTTGGTATCATAAACATGTGCTGCAATATAGCATAACAATAGTATTAATAGCACACAACAATAGGATTTGGTGTAATCCTAACATGTAATGAATAGTGGTTGGTTTTAGCACTATATGTCATGGTTAATGATTGATTATTATATACTTCAAAAGAATAACTTTTGAAGAACATGTTCTTTAAGAAAGAACAAGTATGACAATCAGGGTTGTGGAGTTTTATGGTTTATTATGATTTCCAACTAATTCCTAGGGTAAGGAGTAGATGGATCCTAAAGATGTTTGATTCATCAACCACTAGGGCTTGTATGGTTTTAGTGAAGTATAAGTATTTTAAGCAATTAATAGTATATGATTGCTATCAGGGTTGGTATACCTGATTGGTGATAGATAGTTAGGGTTTATAGGTCTTATAAGGCAGGGTTGATGATGATTCTTTATTTACTTCAAAAGGATAACTTTTGAAGAACATATTTCCTAAATAATAAGAAGTATATCAATTAGGGTTAAGGTGGTCTAGGTTTGCTATTTAATTCCCTAAGTAAAGAATGATTGGTTCCTAAATAGGATGGTTCATAAGTATCCAACACTAGTAGGATTTAGTGGAATATGGTTAAGCAATGATAAATATTGGGCATAGATGCTATTGGAGTTCATCATAATGGTGTGATGCTAAGTATGGTTAATTAAGGTTGATATCTCTAAGGATAGAAGCTAGGGTTTGCATTTGGTTGCCCTAATTTGATCAACTAGGTTGGATAGGTATGTCTACATGGACTACCAAATTATTGATAATAGGGCTCCTACAATTTTATGTGGCATGGCAAGTATGTAATTCTATAGACATGCCTTGGACCCGCATATGTTTCTATTGTACCACTCTGAGCGATATAATACTAGTGGAACGGTGTTTCGTTGGTGTTATATCAGACTTGCATACTACACCATGCAGTGGTATGCCGGGTCACCACACGAAACCCCCAGTACCGAGAGCCACGATACGGAAAACCTTCCAGAGACGCCGCCGCCGCCAATCCCATCTCGGAGGATTCAGGAGATCGCCTCCGGCACCCTGCGGAGAGGGGAATCATCTCCCGGAGGTCTCTTCATCGCCATGATCACCTCCGGATCGATGTGTGAGTAGTCCACCCCTGGACTATGGGTCCATAGCAGTAGCTAGATGGTTGTCTTCTCCTCATTGTGCTATCATGTTAGATCTTGTGAGCTGCCTATCATGATCAAGATCATCTATTTGTAATCCTACATGTTGTGTTTGTTGGGATCCGATGAATATTGAATACTATGTCAAGTTGATTATCAATCTATCATATATGTTATTTATGTTCTTGCATGCTCTCCGTTGCTAGTAGAGGCTCGGCCAAGTTGATACTTGTGACTCCAAGAGGGAGTATTTATGCTCGATAGTGGGTTCATGCCTCCATTAAATCCGGGACGATGACAGAAAGTTCTAAGGTTGTGGATGTGCTGTTGCCACTAGGGATAAAACATCGATGCTTTGTCTAAGGATATTTGTGTTGATTACATTACGCACCATACTTAATGCAATTGTCTGTTTTTTACAACTTAATACTGGAAGGGGTTCGGATGATAACCTGAAAGTGGACTTTTTAGGCATAGATGCATGCTGGATAGCGGTCTATGTACTTTGTCGTAATGCCCTCGATTAAATCTCATAGTACTCATCATGATATATGTATGTGCATTGTTATGCCTTCTTTATTTGTCAATTGCCCAACTGTAATTTGTTCACCCAACATCTGTTTATCTTATGGGAGAGACACCACTAGTGAACTGTGGACCCCGGTCCAATTCTTTACATCTGAAATACAATCTATCGCAATTGTTCTTTACTTGTTCTTCGCAAACAATCATCATCATCCACACTATACATCTAATCCTTTGTTTACAGCAAGCCGGTGAGATTGACAACCTCACTGTTACGTTGGGGCAAAGTACTTTGATTGTGTTGTGCAGGTTCCACGTTGGCGCCGGAATCCCTGGTGTTGCGCTGCACTACACTCCGCCGCCATCAACCTTCAACGTTCTTCTTGACTCCTACTGGTTCGATAAACCTTGGTTTCTTACTGAGGGAAACTTGCTGCTGTACGCATCACACCTTCCACTTGGGGTTCCCAACGGGCGTGTGCTTTACGCGTCATCAAGGATCTATAAACCCTAGCCAGCTATCATCAGCAAGGTATACCAACCTTGATACCACCTATGTATAGTGATTTGCTTAGATGTGCTTCACTAAAATCTTATAATCTCTAGTTATCGATGAATCCAACATTGTTGTGATCCATCTAATCCTTACTCCAGAAACCAATTGGAACCATAGAAAACCATAGAACCCCACAAACCTAATTGTCATACTTGTTCTTTATTAAAGAACATGTTCTTCAAAAGTTATTCTTTTGAATTATATAACAAGTAATCATCAACCATGCACTATAGGACTTAAAATTGACAACTGCTCCTTACTTATTATACAACTACTATCCCTTGGTATGTATGATTGTTACTATGCATTTTACCACTTGCTTGTGATTCTAAAACCAACACAACCCTGACTAAGAACCTTGTTTGTGAATCACTCTAAAAGTGCAACACACCCTGAACTAATCATTACCACTCACTGATCCTAAATCATCGGGGTTAGGTCACGCTTAGAGCGATTGCATCTCATACTTATGCACTATTGCATCCTTGCCAATCTTTTAAACATCGTCCTTACCGGACGATGATGCTATTTCAGAATTTGGAGTTATTGCGTATCGAAGACCTTGTCTGCATAATCTTGCAGCCAAGAAAGGCAAGTTCATCACTTGCTCATGTCATTTGAGTATTTTTACCAAATTACTTGCAAATTACTATGTTTATCACTATTTCATAAAAAGCAAAACCACTATTTTCATAACTATGAATATGACTATGTGGTGGGCAATGGAACCATGGATTGTGTTGATATGGTGGAGGTTCCATTGCAAGGGTTTATATCCATCTAGGATTAAACAACAAATGTCGTCCAATGATTCTTGTGCCGTAATAACCGTGTTAACCATAAGATCCGGAGTGGGACGGAGTAGTCAAAAATGTTTCCACCTCTCGTTCATCAACGGACGCACTTTACCGTAGTACACTTGTAATCCAAGGGGGCAAGCGGTGAGGCTGGGGAGTCCTAAGTCCCCACGGCATTGTCCGTAGTACACTTGTCGCCCGAAGGAGCAAGCGGTGAGGCTGGGGAGTCCTAAGTCCCCACGGTATTGCGGTTTATGAGGGGTTGCAACGACCGGCGAAGGTATCAGGCCGTCGTGCCTGGTATTAGTCGAGGTCGGATGGTATCCTTTGGATACGCTGACCGGCGAGGACCCAAGGTCGGAATTGCAACAAAGGGTGGGTGTTCGAGGTAGCGGAGGAACATGATTGGCTAGACCTTATACCGGGCCTCACACCAAAGGAAGTGTGGACGAGCACGCGGCTCGATTGGCACCAAGGTTAAGATCTCTTATGGGTAAAGCAACACACCTCTGCAGAGTGTAATGAACCGTGACCTATCACTCCCTGTTCCGGGATATGGAATTGCGAACGCTGCCGGAAAGGAACTCCATGAAGTTCTAGTAAACCGGTGAAGGCTGACGGACATAGCTCTTCTGAATAAAAGCAACCTCTTGAAGAAATGGTTATGAAAACCTGCATTGGTATTAGACTTTTTGGTCTAATACTGTAGCTAGTGCATTAAACACCTCTTTCCTATAATGAACTTGTTGAGTACGCTCGTACTCATCCCACTCTTAAATCCCCGCTAGATACGGAGGCATCGAAGGAGGATCTACGAGTGCAACTCGAAGACCGAGGAAATCAACAACTACTTCAAGGGACATGAACCTGTCAGAGGAGTCAAACACCACATCCCACAAGGAGACAACCTAGATTAGCAATAGAAGGGAACTAGCTTCCTAAACTTAGCTCCTATTTAGCTAGAATCTATTCATAGCCTCTCGTAGCTAGTTAAATACTCTACAAATAGAGTCTATGATAAGATTAGATCACGAGTCGTTCTTCTGGAGTTTTGTTGCAGTTTACCTCATTGTAAAGTAGGAGGCTGTGTGGATCTTTTGTAAAGAGTCAGTGTTGTAATTCTATAGACATGCCTTGGACCCGCATATGTTTCTGTTGTACCACTCTGAGCGATATAATACTAGTGAAACAAGTTGTTTCATTGGTGTTATATCGGACTTGCATACTACACCATGCAGTGGTATGCCGGGTCACCACAGTTGGTATCGGAGCAAATGCTTTGACCTAGGATTAAAACCCTTTAAAGGAGACCTATATGATTGGTAGTGTCTATAGGAAGTTGTCTTAGGTGAACCAAATGTTTTTGTGACTTGAGATGGATATTCACTTGAGAATAATCCTGACACACTTGAAGTCAACCTTTCTTACCTATCTTTCCTAAGTAAAGTTACTAATCCCAAACATGTATCACCCATTAAGTCCTTAAAATAATTAATGAGTAGACCCCAGTTGGTATACAATACATGGTAGTCCAAAGAGAGGATACAACCATAAGGAAGATATCCTATTGGAAGATGTGTACCAACACTTGTTATAGTTCCGTAAGAATTATCCAGACCTGTAATAGGAGTGATATCAAGTAATGAAGAGATGTGTATAAGAAAAATATCCTATTAGAAGGTGTAAACTAATACAAGTAATGGGTAAGTAAATTATCCAAACTTGTAAAACAACTGATAGTAAGGGATGAATATAAGTTATATGAGATAGTATAAACCATGATGAGTCAATCATGGGAGGAAAGGAAGAGTGATAGGAATAAAATTATGTCTACTTTCATGGGGGAGATAGTAATCATAAAAAATTCACTTGAGAATCATTATGTGATGGAATATAACATCATAAACATTTAGGAGGAGAACAATAAGAAGCCATTTGTTTAATAATAGTGCAAGATTTGTGTTCTAGAACCATGGGAAGTGTGCCAAGCACATCATGACCACAATCTCATGATAGAAATACTTGGAAGTATAGGAGCTATATTCCAATCGTTATGTCTTTAGAGTAACTATGTTAGAACCTAGAGATATTATGAGGTAACCCTCAACATAATGGAAGCTAAGTTAGAACTTCCAAACAAAATTAGGCTAATCTTAACTATTCTAGACCACTTTGTTCCAAGTTTATCTCATTGCAAATGTGCAATTCAGGTAAAGGTTGAGACAAATAATAGAATCCCATATATTCGTGCTAAGTATCACGATATAACCCTATATTATGTGGTGTTATATACTACACATCAGAGCCTGATGTTTAGAGATGTCTTACTCAACTATTATATTCAGGCTTATGATGATGTGTATTATAAGCACAAAGCTGAATATTCTTGGATTTTTATTGGATTTTAATTGATTGTATAGATCCATACATGAAGTTTGACTTTGATATGCAAGTGCATGTCGCAATATCAAGTTCTTACTTGATGCTATAGATCTAAAGGGTAATAGTATTCGTGTGAGGACGTGACGAATTCTGAAGAATTTGAAGATAAGATAAAGGTTCATCAGAAAAAGGAAGTAAAATTGTGGGAAGCAACCACAATACTCTGAAGGAAGTGTCAGTCAAAATTCATGCTTCACCTCAACAGAGGAGTACTTTTGTACATAAGAAGCATGAAGGTGACAAATATAGTGATTATGGTGAAGTTGAAGTTTATCCATAGTCAATATAGAAGAGGGAATGCATGGAAAATCACTTAGGATAATATATTCATAGTGTCAGCTAGTGGTTTTCTTGCAAAATAAACCCTGAATGAAGGAAGATGATATATGAAACCATAGCAGGTATAAGAAGACCATAGTTGATATCAGAAGACCACAATGGGTATAGGATCAATACTGTGAGGTAAAGTTGAAGATGTCCCGACCAATTGGTCAAAACCTATAATAGAGTAGACTTTTAGATAACAAAAGCCACATTTGGTATCAAGTAGTCCACAATTGGATTATTCGTACCAAGAAAAACTGAACAAATAAATTTTTTTGTCAACCAAATAACTATGACCTATAATCATTTAGTCGAAGAATTCACCTAGGATATCCACAATTGAGTAGATACACCACATATATTCTTCGCAAGACCTTAGAAGAAGTACAAACCATAAGTTAGAACCAGACCCATATTCTAACCATAAGTCCAATGGTTGGAAGAATAAGAGTTGAAGACTATAAGAAAACTCCAAGGGGTAGAGTAAAATATTGAGTTGGATGTACAATGACTCAATACTTTACGCAAGAAAGAAGAAGAAGGTCTGAATTGAGAGGAAGTTCAATCTTATTTTCATAAGATTATTGGATACTACTTTCAGAAGGATGTCAGACCAGAAGCCGAGGTTCATACCTCGAGGAAGTAATAATTTGACTTTAAACTTGAGAAAGTGAGTAGTATCTAATCGGAAGTAAGAAAGCTCAAGTCAGTCTAAGATAATGAAGTTGGACGAAGGAAATATCGGAGACCAAACACAGCCCAAGATGGCCAAAGAGTGAAGAAGATTGACCATACCAAAAATTAAATACTATTTGAAAGATTCCTTTCATGGAACCTAAATAACCCAAAATAGTTATAGGTATCAACTATAAACCATGATTGGATGGACTAAATGAGTCTAATCCATTCTTAGGGAAACAAACTGATACGTCTCCGACGTATCGATAATTTCTTATGTTCCATGCCACATTATTGATGATATCTACATGTTTTATACACATTATATGTTGTATTTATGCATTTTCCGGCACTAACCTATTAACAAGATGCCGAAGAGCCAGTTGCTATTTTCTGCTGTTTTTGGTTTCAGAAATCCTAGTAAGGAAATATTCTCGGAATTGGACGAAATCAACGCCTAGGGTTCTATTTTGCCACGAAGCTTCCAGAAGACCGAGGGAGAGTCGAAGCGGGGCCACGAGGTGGCGACACACCAGGGCGGCGCGGCCCAGGCCCTGGCCGCACCGGCCTGTGGTGTGGGCCCCTCGTGACGCCCCTTTACCTGCCCTTCCGCCTACAAATAGCCTTCGTCGCGAAACCCCCAGTACCGAGAGCCACCATACGGAAAACCTTCCAGAGACGCCGCCGCCGCCAATCCCATCTCGGGGGATTCTGGAGATCACCTCCGGCACCCTGCCGGAGAGGGGATTCATCTCCCGGAGGACTCTTCACCGCCATGGTCGCCTCCGGAGTGATGAGTGAGTAGTTCACCCCTGGACTATGGGTCCATAGCAGTAGCTAGATGGTTGTCTTCTCCTCATGTGCTTCATTGTCGGATCTTGTGAGCTGCCTAACATGATCAAGATCATCTATCTGTAATTCTATATGTTGTGTTTGTCGGGATCCGATGGATAGAGAATACTATGTTATTTTGATTATCAATCTATTACCTATGTGTTGTTTATGATCTTGCATGCTCTCCATTATTAGTAGAGGCTCTGGCCAAGTTTTTGCTCTTAACTCCAAGAGGGAGTATTTATGCTCGATAGTGGGTTCATGCCTCCATTAAATCCGGGACAGATGACAGAAAGTTCTAAGGTTGTGGATGTGCCGTTGCCACTAGGGATAAAACATTGATGCTATGTCCGAGGATGTAGTTATTGATTACATTACACACCATACTTAATGCAATTGTCCGTTGTTTTGCAACTTAATACCGGAAGGGGTTCGGATGATAACCTGAAGGTGGACTTTTTAGGCATAGATGCATGCTTGGATAGCGGTCTATGTACTTTGTCGTAATGCCCAATTAAATCTCACAATATTCATCATATCATGTATGTGCATTGTTATGCCCTCTCTATTTGTCAATTGCCCGACTGTAATTTGTTCACCCAACATGCTATTTATCTTATGGGAGAGACACCTCTAGTGAACTGTGGACCCCGGTCCATTCTTTACATCTGAAATACAATCTACTGCAATACTTGTTCTACTGTTTTCTGCAAACAATCATCATCCACACTATACATCTAATCCTTTGTTACAGCAAGCCGGTGAGATTGACAACCTCACTGTTTCGTTGGGGCAAAGTACTTTGGTTGTGTTGTGCTGGTTCCACGTTGGCACCGGAATCTCTGGTGTTGCGCCGCACTAAATCCCGCCGCCATCAACCTTCAACGTGCTTCTTGGCTCCTCCTGGTTCGATAAACCTTGGTTTCTTTCTAAAGGAAAACTTGCTGCTGTGCGCATCATACCTTCCTCTTGGGGTTCCCAACGAACGTGTGAGTTACACGCCATCACAAACCATCACAACCATTTCCATGGTAAGTACCTTACCAAGTACCATTATTGTAGTTTTGGTAGTAAGGGAAAACAAAGACCTATTTATCAATTAGGAGTATGTTATCAAACTAGTCCTTAGTTAAGACTAGCAGCACCAAAAGAAGTCCAAATCATTGAATCTTCAATGAGAAAGGAAACAATCTTATAATATTGGAGGAAATCATGGAAGTAAAGGAAGTAATAGTTGGTCAATGACAGGCACTAATGGATTCCAGGAAGAATCTGGACAAGGGATATATTCAATTATATCTAGTAAGATCACCACGGAGTTCGAGAAAAGATGTAGTCTGCACAAGTCAGATCCACACTCCGGAAACGTGAGAGAGATCAAACTTCGAGGACGAAGTTTAGTATAAGGGGTAGAGACTGTAATATCCCAGGATTTGGGGTTACAAAAATAGAGGAAACAGATGTGTGCATTGCATTCATGCATACAAAATCCGGGGAATTTTTGCGCTTTAAAGTAAAACAGTCACAGTAAGTGAAGTTTCACTTGACCCTGGTGGAATTGAAGTAGCTCATCAAGTCAAGTGCTATAAACCTCAATGTGACCTTTGATAAAACCTTGTTTTGGGTAGAGAAGATTTGATCTAAGTGGTTAGATCAAATGGAATTAAAACCAACCCAAGAACATATTAATCAAGGATCAACTACTTGATCTTATTAAAGATCATAACATGGTATTCCTTGCCATAACATATGAACATCCATTCAATTGGAAATCAAGTAACAAGAAATGGTGAAACCATTCTTCACTTATCTTTTCCATGTCTTAAACTAATCCATGATCTTACCATGAACCTCATGGTATTTCTTGAACTAAAACCTTTGAAGTTAACACCAACACAAGCTTATCCTTAAACCCTAGAGATGGGAGAGGTCTATATCATCCAAGAGATAAGAAACAAACTCTAATTTATTAACACTGAAAAGTTGAGCAACTACCTTGGGGTACAATTGAATTCACTTTAAAACTATATACCAATTATAGCAAAACACAAGGACCTAAGTGCATAAAGGCCACACATTCTTATTACAATCATAACTTATTAAATATGTGGAATATTACAAAACTAAATTCGTTTACATTACGAATTATAGTTCAAACTATTTGAATAAAATAAAATATGAGTACTTTGAAACTCATATGATCATGCCTTGGTGAAATCAAACATCATCAAAATTGGGGTATAATTCTTATTCTTGACATTTCAATCCCAGTTATAATATAAATACAATCTCATATGATATAGTGACTCAACCACAAGCATAAAATCATTCACAAGATATTTAGAAACAAAATCCACTTGGCTATCCAAAAATAAATCACATGAGAGTATAATCTCAATGCCACATAGGATGAAAATATCTACATAGCTTGAATCCTAAGCTATGCCACCTCATGCTTAAAGGATTGCTATGGATGAGAGCATGACAATCAAGCACCTTACTCATCAAATTAAAACAAGAGTCATCCACCTATGTGTCATGATATTAGAGCATGCCCAAGCCTATAAAAGGAAACCTCTATCTCATTCATCTCATCATCTTGCACCATGATGCAAGAAGACCAACACATTGAGCCACCCCATAAAATAGTTAGGATCAAGATGAAGCAGCTAGGAGGTGGAGGCATGCCACAAGATGCAGGTTTATCAGAATTCCTGAAGAACAAGCTACAGAATATAGCAAGGTAGAAACTCTAAGGAAGACCACATATTTAGATAATCACATCATCATTCCTTGAGTAGAACCTTAGATTATAATCCAAGTCCTTGTGGAGTGAGAGGGGTAATTGGTACAACCATATCTAAATATTTCTAGTAATAACTTAGGAAGCCAAACCTTGATCATTATAAGTTGTGTAGTGATCATAAACCCTAAGAACTTGAAGTAGAAGATATAAGCTCATAAGTAAAGCTTAGAGTTAAAGCCTATAATATATATGGTGAGAAACCATTCATCATTATAACCAAAGTTAACTATAAAAATAATTATAGCTACTTTAGTTACTTTAACAATAGATTAAGAATATAATAGAAATCTATTGGTATAAGATAAAATCAATTCTCAAGTCCTTAGTAATTAAAGGGGAACATAAAAAACTAAGCAAGTAACCATATTACCTTGGTTAGGGGAGATTAAACCCTAGCAAATGCAATATGGTGTCATCCCATATCTACAACCTAGCATTATATCTCAACCCTAGTTTGTGTGTCCCTTGGGTGACCACAAATAAAACCTAAACCACAATTAAGATTCAACCCATGTGTCATTAGGTAAATAGCATTTGAACCCTAGATTTGCACATCAAATAAATCTTATGTTTCAATCCTTGAACATAAGAAAAACCTTGTGCCACATTATATGGTTAAAACCATATGGGTAGTGATCAACTATTTATCGTGTAACCAAGACCAACCATGATGGAACAATACCTACCTTAGCTACTTTCAAAGATAATGATAGTGTTAACCTTAAAAGGGGTTATAATAGAAGTTATAAAATCCTAATAAGTTGGTGCTCACATAAAATCATATGTAAGTCATCAACTTCTCAAATGGAAATCAAGTCTTAATAATAACTTCAGAAATACCTTGAGAAGAAGGTATCAACTCTTATGTTTCTTAATTAAATGAAATTAATAACAAAGAGGAAATTTAAGTGAAAATATCAATTCATGTAATATTACTATTTTGAGTGAAGTTTACAAATATACAAATACTCTAATATAAAATATGAATTCAAAAAGAATAGTAATACAATAGTCAGTATACCAAATCTTGATTGAAACAACATAATTGAAATATTTGCAAACAGTATTAAATTCAAATATTTATTCAAATAGGAAATATCAAACAGAAAATGAAAACAGAAAAAGGAAAAGAAGGGAAAAACATACCTGGACCTTACCAGACTGCAGCAGCCCAGTAACTAGCCCACCAGAAGCCCAACACCATGGCCTATCCCAGCCCACCGTAACCCTTCGTCCAAGATATCGATGAGGAGGTCGTCCTCATCCTCTCCAGCTCGCATGTTGGACAGCACGAAGCCGTGCTCGGCCTCCTCTCTCGCTGGCGACCTCCCAGTGATCGGCGCCGTGACGAGGCACCCTACGACGCCATATAAAAGCTCCAGCACGAACAATTGTGTCGGGTTCTTCCTCCTCGTCTCATTTTTTCCCCATGCCGAAACCCTAGCTGAGCCGGACACCGACCATCGCCGCCGGTAGGGACCTCCCCGAGCTTCGCTGTGGCCACCATCAGCATCGCCGTCCTCGACTTGCTCTACCTGCAAGAGGAATCAAGCCGGGGCGAGCCGTAGCCTCGCCGTCGACCTCATCTTCCCCAACGCCGGCATCAACAAATTCCGGCGAACCAGACCTCCCCTTGCCACGCCGTCAAGCCCTGCGTGCTCCTGGTGAGCCACTGATCCTCATAGCATGCACGCTTTGCTCGATTGCGTCCCGAATCGTCGCACTTCGACGGCGAGCTTGCTCCGGCGACCAAATAGGGGCGGCGTTGATACTAGCTTGTTCACCTCGGCGCGCTGAGTCTCGTAGTGTAGGTAGTTTGACCGCGCGAGCGCCGTATCGCCGTCGACCACCGTCACTGGCCGCCGGTGAGGCACATGGTTGCCACGTCGGCACCATGTGGCATCCCACGTGGACATAGCCCCACCAGTCAGTGACTGGGTGGGTAGATTAGCTGGGTAACTTAAGTATTTAACCGTTTGAATTTAAATCCAAGAAATATCTGAAATTTTGACAAATTATAGGAAATTCATTAGAGCTCAGGAAAATATAAATGAGACATCAAAATTCTTAAAAAAATAAACTCGATCCAATAAAAATATAATATGAAATTTTTATTTTTAATAAAAATTTAATTATTTTAAACTCATTAATTAAGTCTTTTCTTTTATACTTTATTGAATTAAAATTCAATAATTAGGAAAACTTTACAAAATTAATAAAAACTAGTAAAGTAAATAAAGAAAACATTAAAACTAATTTAATTTGATGAATCCTTATTAGAGAGATTTAAACCCTGATTAATAAGTACCCTAATTATTAATCATTTAAAAAATAAATGCCATATTCAATATTATTTTGAAGTTATTAATAACTTCAAATTTAAAATGAATTTATTAATCATAGAACTATATGGTAAATAGTAAACCCTAGTTCCATAATAAAGAAAACTAGGAACTCATCATTTCATGTGTAATCCTAAAACCCTAATGACATTTAGACCTTAGCTCCATTACTTCATGTGAACCTTAATTGGCTTATAAACCTAAAACCTAGGTTAGAACATGTGATCATGGTAATTTCTTTCAAATCATAGAGCCATCATAAGCAACTAAAAGACATACCTATGTCCACATAAAATGTAGAACCCTATCACTAGCAATTTAGTATTCCATGTATGCATATCACTAAACCTAGTTGATCAAGTAGGATCAACCAAGTTTAAACCCTAGTTTCTAATGCCAAAACCATCATCCTGATTCATTCATGCTTAGCATCACACCATTGTGATGAACTCTAATAACAACCATGCCAATATTGTGCATCCTATTCCATACACACTAAACCCTATTAGTGTGAGATAATTATTAAGCATCCTATTTAGGAAACCACCATTCCTTACAACCTCAACCCTAATTGCAATACTTCTTATTGTTTAAGAAGTATGTTCTTCAAACGTTATTCTTTTGATGTAAATAGAGAGTGCTCATCAACCATACTTGATAGGATCTATAAACCCTAGCCAGCTATCATCAGGAAGGTATACCAACCTTGATACCACCTATGTATAGTGATTTGCTTAGATGTGCTTCACTAAAATCTTATAATCTCTAGTTATAGATGAATCCAACATTGTTGTGATCCATCTAATCCCTACTCCAGAAACCAATTGGAACCATAAAAAACCATAGAACCCCACAAACCTAATTGTCATACTTGTTCTTTATTAAAGAACATGTTCTTCAAAAGTTATTCTTTTGAATTATATAATAAGTAATCATCAACCATGCACTATAGGACTTAAAATTGACAACTGCTCCTTACTTATTATACAACTACTATCCCTTGGTATGTATGATTGTTACTATGCATTTTACCACTTGCTTGTGATTCTAAAACCAACACAACCCTGAATAAGAACCTTGTTTGTGAATCACTCTAAAAGTGCAACACACCTTGAACTAATCATTACCACTCACTAATCCTAAATCATCGGGGTTAGGTCACGCTTAGAGCGATTGCATCTCATACTTATGCACTATTGCATCCTTGCCAATCTTTCAAACATCGTCCTTACCGGACGATGATGCTATTTCAGAATTTGGAGTTATTGCGTATCGAAGACCTTGTCTGCATAATCTTGCAGACCAAGAAAGGCAAGTTCATCACTTGCTCATGTCATTTGAGTATTTTTACCAAATTACTTGCAAATTACTATGTTTATCACTATTGCATAAAAAGCAAAACCACTATTTTCATAACTATGAATATGACTATGTGGTGGGCAATGGAACCATGGATTGTGTTGATATGGTGGAGGTTCCATTGCAAGGGTTTATATCCATCTAGGATTAAACAACAAATGTCGTCCAGTGATTCTTGTGCCGTAATAACCGTGTTAACCATAAGATCCGGAGTGGGACGGAGTAGTCAAAAGTGTTTCCACCTCTCGTTCATCAACGGACGCACTTTACCGTAGTACACTTGTAATCCAAGGGGGCAAGCGGTGAGGCTGGGGAGTCCTAAGTCCCCACGGCATTGTCCGTAGTACACTTGTCGCCCGAAGGAGCAAGCGGTGAGGCTGGGGAGTCCTAAGTCCCCACGGTATTGCGGTCTGTGAGGGGTTGCAACGACCGGCGAAGGTATCAGGCCGTCGTGCCTGGTATTAGTCGAGGTCGGATGTCATCCTTTGGATACGATGACCGGCGAGGACCCAAGGTCGGAATTGCAACAAAGGGTGGGTGTTCGAGGTAGCAGAGGAACATGATTGGCTAGACCTTATACCGGGCCTCACACCAAAGGAAGTGTGGACGAGCACGCGGCTCGGTTGGCACCAAGGTTAAGATCTCTTATGGGTAAAGCAACACACCTCTCGCAGAGTGTAATGAACCGTGACCTGTCACTCCCTGTTCCGGGATATGGAACTCGCGAACGCTGCCGGAAAGGAACTCCATGAAGTTCTAGTAAACCGGTGAAGGCCGACGGACATAGCTCTTCTGAATAAAAGCAACCTCTTGAAGAAATGGTTATGAAAACCTGCATTGGTATTAGACTTTTTGGTCTAATGTTGTAGCTAGTGCATTAAACACCTCTTTCCTATAATGAACTTGTTGAGTACGCTCGTACTCATCCCACTCTTAAATCCCCTGCTTAGTGTTGGGGGGATGACCCCCGGTATGCCAAAGGCATGCCAAACCGGATGGTTTGAGCCATCAAGATACCGGTTTAATGTTCGTACCGGAACTTAAGGATAAGAACTTAGCTAAGTGAAGCTAAGCCGGTATCCCCAAGAGGGGTATGCCGGAACCAGGTAAGAAGATACCGGGCACCGGAAGAACGAGCGAGCTCGGCAGGATCGGGTCAAAGATTCTCTCC
>NW_025900555.1:0-60170 GCF_022539505.1 Lolium rigidum | reverse complement strand
TGGTGGACACAAATGGCATATGTGGTTGAGACACGAGGATTTGGATGCCTGAGAAGAATTCCTCTCGATACAAAGGTTTAGGCTAGCAAGGTTGTTTGAAGCAAAGCCTCGAGTATGAACCGGTGCGGCAAAGCTCACATAAGAGACATATTGTAAGCATTATAAGACTCTACACCGTCTTCCTTGTTGTTCAAACACCTCAACACGAGAAAATATCTAGACTCTAGAGAGACCAAATCATGCAAACCAAATTTTAGCAAGCTCTATGTAGTTCTTCATTAATAGAGTGCAAAGTACATGATGCAAGAGCTTAAGCATGATCTATATGAGCACAACAATTGCCAAGTATCCACATTATTCAAGAGCATTATACCATTTACCACATGCGGCATTTCTGCATTTCCAACCATATAACAATGTTAACGAAGATAGATCCAACCTTCGCCATGAACACTATGAGATAAAGCCTGAGAACACATGTGTCCATATGCCACAATCGGAGCGTGTCTCTCTCCTTTCAACGAATGCTAGGATCCGTTTTATTCAAAACAAAAAACAAAATAAAATCAAACCGACGCTCCAAGCAAAGCACATAAGATGTGACCGAATAAAAATATAGTTTTCAGGGGGAGGAACACGATAGATGTTGTCGATGAAGAAGGGGATGCCTTGGGCATCCCCAAGCTTACGATGCTTGAGTCTTCTTGAAATATGCAGGGATGAACCACGGGGCATCCCCAAGCTTAGACTTTTCACTCTTCTTGATCATAGTATATCATCCTCCTCTCTTGACCCTTGAAAACTTCCTCCACACCAAACTTGAAACAAACTCATTAGAGGGTTAGTGCATAATCAAAAATTCACATGTTCGGAAGGTGACACAATCATTCTTAACATCCTTGGACATTGCCCAAAGCTGCTTGGAAGTCAATGGAACAAAAGAAATCCATCCAACACACTAAAAGAGGCAATGCGAAATAAAGGCGAGAATCTGTCAAAGCGAGAACGGTCCGTAAAGACGAATTTTATAGAGGCACTAGACTTGCTCAGATGAAAATGCTCAAATTGAATGAAAGTTGCGTACATATACGAGGATCACGCACGTAAATTGGCATAATTTTCTGAGTTACCTACAGAACGTGGGCCCAGATTAGTGACGGCACAGAAATACATTTACGCGCATTAATCCAAATCTAGTATCAACCCTACTATCAAAGACTTTACTTGGCACAACAATGCAATAAAACTAAGATAAGGAGAGGTTGCTACAGTAGTAACAACTTCCAAGACACAAATATAAAACAAAGATGTACTTGTAGCAAAATAAAACATGGGTTATCTCCCAAGAAGTGCTTTCTTTATAGCCATTAAGATGGGCTCGGCGGTTTTTAATGATGCACTCGCAGAAATAAGAGTTGAAGCAAGAGAGCATCAAGAAGCAAATTCAAAACAAATTTAAGCCTAACCCACTTCCTATGCAAAGGAATCTTGTAAATAAACAAGTCATGGGATCTCCCAAGAAGTTCTTTCTTAATAGCCATCAAGCATGGAGCTCAAGCAATTTTAATGATGCACTCGCAAGAAATAAGAGTTGAAGCAAAAGAGAGCATCAAGAAGCAAATTCAAAACACTTTTAAGTCTAACATGCTTCCTATGCATAGGAATCTTGTAAATAAACAAGTTCATGAAGAGCAAAGTAACAAGCATAGGAAGATAAAACGAGTGTAACTTCAAAAATTTCAACATATAGAGAGGTGTTTTAGTAACATGAAAATTTCTACAACCATATTTTCCTCTCATAATAACTTTCAGAGGCATCATGAACAAACTCAACAATATAAGTATCACATAAAGCATTCTTATTCACATGCATAAAAGTATCATTACTCTCCACATAAGCATAATCATTTTTATTAGTAATAGTGGGAGCAAATTCAACAAAGTAGCTATCATTATTATTCTCATCATCAAATATAGGAGGCATAGTATAATCATAATTAAATTTATCCTCCATAGTAGGCGGCACCAAAAGACCACTATCATTATAATCATCATATATGGGAGGCATATCATAATCAACATAAACTTTCTCCTCAATACCCGGAGGACTAAAGAGATCATTTTCATCAAAACCAGCCTCCCCAAGCTTAAATTCTTCCATAGCATTAGCAACAATGGTGGTCAAAGCATTCATACTAATAACATTCCCATTAGCATGCATAAGTTCCATGGGTTTTTTAGTTTTCTCTTCAAACACATCATGTCCTAATTCAAGATAAAGTTCATAAAGATCTCTCATTTTGTTGTTGTCTTCCATTAAGCCTTACTAGTGTAAAACAAGAGACAAAAAGATGCAATTGCAGGATCTAAAGGAAATAGCTTCGAGTACTCACACAACGGCAACAGAAAAGTACTTAGTTACCTGGGACCGGAGTGTGAGTGCCTTTTACCTTTCCTCCCCGGCAACGACGCCAGAAAAGTGCTTGATGTCTACGGGTGCTTCTATTCTTGTAGAAAGTGTTGGGCCTCCAAGAGCAGAGGTTTGTAGAACAGCAGCAAGTTTCCCTTAAGTGGATCACACAAGGTTTATCGAACTCAGGGAGGAAGAGGTCAAAGATATTCCTCCCAAGCAACCCCTGCAATCACGATACAAGAAGTCTCTTGTGTCCCCAACACACCTAATACACTTGTCAGATGTATAGGTGCACTAGTTCGGCGAAGAGATAGTGAAATACAAGTTGTATGGATGTATATGAGTAGCAATAGTAATCTGAATAAAATATGGCAGCGAGTAAACATGCAACGAACGATAAGTAAACGGAGTTTCAGATGCTTGGAAACAAGGCCTAGGGATCATACTTTCACTAGTGGACACTCTCAACATTGATCACATAACTCGAATAAACAAATACCACTTTCTCTACACTCTCTTGTTGGATGACAAACACCATTCATTGTGTAGGGCTACAAGAGCACCTCAATGCCGGAGTTAACAAGCTCCACAACATTCAATGTTCATATTTAAATAACCTTAGAGTGCATGATAGACCAACGCAATTATACCGAGTACTAACATAGCATGCACCTGTCAACATCAGCTATGAAAGGGGGAATAGATCACATCAATACTATCATAGTAATAGTTAACTTCATAATCTACAAGTGATCACAATCATAACCTACACCAAGTACTTCATGATGCACACACTGTCAACATTACATCATGGAGGAGGAATAGACTACTTTAATAACATCACCAGAAGTAACACAACTAGATCACAATGAGAGAGATGAACCACATAGCTACGGTAGAGCCCTCAGCCTCGGGGAGAACTACTCCCTCCTCATGGGAGACAAGCAGCTGTTGATGAAGATGGCGGTGGTGTTGATGGAGAAGCCTTCCGGGGCACTTCCCCGTCCCGACGGCGTGACGGAACGGAGACTCCTGTCCCCCGCATCTTGGCTTCGCGATGGCGGCGGCTCCGGAAGGTTTCTCGCACCGTGGCTTTTTCGTATCGAGGTTTTAGGTCGAGGAGGCTTGAAATAGGCGAAGAGGCGGAGTCGGAGGGCCGACGAGGCGGTGACACAATAGGGGGCGCGCCCCCCGGGCCGCGCCGCCCTGTCATCCGGTGGCCCCGTGGCCCCCTCCGGTGGCTCTCGGGTGTTCCGAAGCTTCGTGGATTTCTAAGATGCCGGGCGTTGATTTCGTCCAATTCCGAGAATATTTCCTTACTAGGATTTCTGAAACCAAAAACAGCAGAAAACAGAACCGCACTTCGGCATCTTGTCAATAGGTTAGTTCCGGAAAATGCATAATAATGACATAAAGTGTGAACAAAACATTTAGGTATTGTCATAAAACTAGCATGGAACATAAGAAATTATAGATACGTTTGAGACGTATCAGCGCCACGCATGGGATGCAGTACCCGCATCATGGCACGACATGCCGAGGAGACGTGGCCTCCCCCCTACGTGGACCATGTTAGGGCACCTTAGTATAAATAAGGCCTCGGGTGTCCACAGAAGGGAGGGTTGCACACTCCAAGCAATCTCTACCTTTTGAAACGGCAAGGGCACTTTGCCCCTATGTTTGTTTTTGGTAATTGATGACAATTCATATGGACTAATATTTACATTGAGTTTTTGTTTGAAGGAATACTCCGTAGGTTTTGCTTGAAGTCCATTTGTTGGATTCAAGATAGTTGATATTAAGAGAGAAGGTTTGGCTCGAAGTCGGTGTCACAATCATCCAAGCCTCATCTGTTGAGATATTGGTGACCAAGACCTAGAGCATGCGATCAATCGAGGTGTTCCGTCTTGAATAAAGTATGAGCATTGTTATCAAGGTCAAGCGGAATGCGGCTAATTCTCTCGCCCTCTTATGGTGTCGGGTCACGTCGTGAAAAGGGAGAGGAAGAGCTCGAGAGGGAGTTTGAAAGAGAGCTTGAAGACGGAGCTCGGAAAAGCTCGACAAGGTAGCCTCCTCTTTTCGGTTTTTCTTGAGTATAGGACCCCGCACTATTAAGAGGGGGTCGGAGTCGTTATTTGGTTCTTTAGCTGAAATCACCTTTCTCTTTCATCTCATTCATTTGGAATCTCTCATCAGTTTATCTTCGCCACCACATGCCGCATTTGGTTCCTCTTTTCCATCTCTCCAAAGGTGGCTCAATTTTTGCTTGGTGTTTGCCATATATTTTTGTACCACTTTTTATTCGCCACAAAAATATTTCATCTTGCACTTCATTTTTTTCCACAATATTTCGTTTCCGCTCTCTCCAAAGTTTTGCTTCAAAAAATGACTTGAAGTGTGCTCCGCTTTTTCTCAAAAGAAAGGAAAAAGAAACACAAAAGGAAGAGGCAAAAACAGTGTTTTGGGCCGGTCATATCGGCCCCATCCCGGTCAAACCGGTCGGTCTCCCAGCGCACTAGAGGGGTCTGGCCGGTCATACTGGCCCAAGACCCTGTATGACCGGGCCGGCCCATCTTCCCTGCATCGTTGCGCCCGGGCGCACGAGTGCCTCACTGGCTCGCTCCTTTCTGCGCTTCCTGCTCTGCTTCGCATCACGCTCCCCCGTGTTGACCAGCCGCCGCTCCGATCTCAACGACCGGCTCACGCGCCCCACGCCTCGCTCCGCCCCCGCACGCGCTGGCCCACGGCTCGCATGTCGCCACGCGTGCATGCGCTTCACCTGCGCGATTCCATCCCGCCGCTGCCTTTCCCGCTTTGCCCCGCGCGCACATGGTCAGCGCCAGCTCGTTTCCCCGTTGATGGTCGCCCGCAATTCCCACATGGGCCGCTCCGCATTGCCTGCTCCCTCTGCTTTTCCCTCGCTGCTGCCGCTCAATTTATCCACCCCGCGCTCGCTGAAATCGCTCGCCTCGCCTAAATTCTCTCTAAGCGCGTATGCTGCCTGGGCCGGTATAACCGACCCACAAGCCGGTTATACCGTCTGTTCCCCTGATCCTTTTTCCATGCATCTCGTTTCCAGTGAAATCACCCGGTATGGCCGGGCACACAACCATTCATACCAAACGCTTTTTTCCGTGACTTTTCCCTACTCGGAAATTGGTTCCAACAGCTAGTTTTGCTATATTAGGCAACCACAATTTCGTGAAAACTTAACTTTGTCATTCTATTTGATCCAGATCTCATCGAAAAGGTCTCAAGAACTCCATTGCTATTATTTGCCTCAAATCATTGATCCCTTGAGTTTTACCCAACGAATTTGAGAGTTGATCCGTGCATCTCGAAGATCTCTTCATCCTCTCTCTCTCAACCATACACCTTTTCATTTGAGCCATCGTACCAAGTTTCCCTCTCCGATCTTGTTACTCTTGGAGATTGAGGACTCCTAGGCGGTAGCGATCGCCGGGAGCGGTCAACTTGTGATCAAGACAGAAAGTTTGTATGGGATCGAAGTCCTCCTTAAGGTCTTAACATAGTGGAAAATGGCTCCTACTTCGTGGAAGGAGCTCACGGAGAAGAAAGTGAGCCTTAGTGGCGGTCGGTGTCCTTCATGGTAACCGCACCTCTCCAACAGTGACTAGCTTCCTCTCAAGGAAGTGAACGTTGGGATACATCATCGTCTCGGCGTGCTTCGGTTATTTCTTTCCACTTGTTTATTTTGTGATAGCCTTCGAGTTTGAAGTTCTTGATATTTGTATTTTGCCACATAGGGTGCTCCACTTAGTTTGCATTAGTCCATTTTATTTATCCGCATAGCCAAAAATTGCAAACAAGTCAAAGAAAAATTTGTAGAGCCTATTCACCCCCTCTAGATTACCGACATTGAACTTTAAGAAACCCAAGAAACTCAAAGCCACTCGGGATAGAGTTCATCGATCCCTCACACTCAGAGATAACGAGGAGAGGAGATCTACATAATTCTTTCCATCATTTGTAGCTTATTCTTACCCAACAGGGAAGAAGAACTACCCGCCGACTTCCCACTAGAAGTCAGTGCCCCACACCAGCACCTCACACACATTAATCCCATTGACACCACCAGGAAGTGGGGTTGTTATCGGCGATCTATTCTCGAGGCCTGAACATGTATCTGTCTTGTATGCCTGAGGTTGTTGCCCCATCGAATCATGGTCACAAACCCCCACCTACATTTATATTTACGCCCGGGAATTAACACCCTGACAGTTGGCGTGCCAGGTAGGGGCTTTGCGTGCCACAGAGTACTTTGATGGGTTCCCCCATCTTTCAGCATCGGCAGACACCTCCCTGGCATCTACGACTACGACACTTCCAGGATCGGCCTCGGGGTTACACAAGGAGGCCACCTCCCCCCGTAAACTAAGAAGATCCCGCAACATCCCCGCAAAAGGCGGAGCTGGGTGATGGCATTGAGAAGTCTGGAAGACCTTCCCCAACCACATCATATCTTCCACCCAAACTCCATCTCTACTTCAGTCTTAGGAGTCGTGACTTCCGCTTATAGAAACCCACAAACCCATATGAGAAATCGGAAACTACGACCCTGCAATCACCAACGGTGTCTGCGTCGGAGGGCAAGGCCCACCGCCTTGTCCGCAAGACGCAAGATCGACCTCGTCTTCCCCGAAGATGCATGTCGCCTCGCTTCCCTACGAGCCCTTCGCACAACACTCCCAAGTTGTTGGGCTGTCACCGATCATGGAGGGAAGAGGCGCGGAGATCGTGGCCCGAGGGCAAACAAAGGTGATTAGTGGTCCACAATATACGGAGGTGTTCTTTAGAGGCATTATGAGCCAGCCTTGTGGCACACATGGGGAAAGAAAGGCCCCGACACCTCACCAAGCACTGTCGGTTCCTCTAGGAACAATTCTCGGAGCCTTGCACCAACAAGGAGAGGACCCTTATAGGACGCCCTTCATTCATAATCCATGAGGGGTTCAGACATATTCCCAGCAAGGGAAAGAAAGTTGCTTCGACACCATTTGCGCTTCCGTCCTGAGTCAATGGCCAGACGTCTCGGAGTTCAGTGGTGCGGAGAGTGCTCTCCCTACTTTTAGTTGGCCCAACGAACCTGGTGACACGGACAACTTCTGCTCACAAGAAGTCACATTCGAAGTCACCGACACGAGAGTGCGACGACCGGTTTCCCTATGGAAGGAGGCCCTCGCGTGGCTCGATCCATTCGTAGACTTCCCCGCAAGAGAACTACGCATGCCCGACCCTTGAGGCATCATCGGTGTCGTGGGACAGCTGACCACCTTCCCTCACTACACAGAAATTCATTATCTACTAGGACTATAAATCGTCGTCTAAGGGCTGTTTTTTGTGGTTAATGAATCATAGCCGACGAAGCGGCCTTTGGGGTGCATATCGTGTCGCCAAAACATCTACCATAGATTTTTTGGTCCGTGAAAAATGAAGGGTCTTTAACCATTGATGGTGCTTATCGTTACGCCGACTTCACATTGTTGGGGAACCCCAAGAGAAAGGTGTGATGATCACAACAACAAGTTTTCCCTCAATACAAAACCAAGGTTTAATCTACCAGTAGGCGAAAGGCGTGACTTCTGAAGGTGTTGCTGGCTGACTAGTGGCAGGGCACACTACCGGCGTCAGCAATAACGTGGAACCTACACACAACACAACCAAAGTACTTTGCCCCAACTTACAGTGAGGTTTTCAATCTCACCGGTTTGCTGAACACAAAAGATTAGACGTATGGAATGGAAGGAGATGTTTGCAGAAAGTAAACAGAATAGGGTTGTAGTTGAATTTATCAGTAAAGGAGAAAGAGGACCGGGATCCACAGTTCACTAGAGGTGTCTCTCCATAAAGAAATAGCATGTTGGGTGAACAAACTACAGCTGGGCAATTGACAGAATATCGAACATACATGACAAGATGATTACTATGAGATTTGATATGGGCATTACAACATAATATATAGACCGTAATCCAACTGCGTCTATGACTAATAATCCACCTTCAGGTTAGCGTCCGCACCCCTTTGAGTATAAAGTTGCAAGCAATAGACTATCGCATTAAGTAATGTTTGTAAAGTAAACAATAGAATTACCCTTGGATAAAACATTATTGTTTTCTCCCTAGTAGCAACAACACATCTACAATCTTAGAAGTTATAAAGTTACTCTCCCAGAAATTTTCGTCGCCAAAGGCATCTACATCACTTCGGAAGAGAGCATAGCGATGTAGATGCCTTTGGCGATGATTTCCCCCTCCGGCAGGGCGTCGGGAAGAGCTTCAGAACCCCCCGAGATGGGTTCTGCAATGGCAGCACCGCGATGGAACTTTTCGTGGATGGAGGCTCGGGTATCCAGGGTTTTCCCAAGAAGATGTATAAATAGGCAGAGGATTTAGGTCGGTGGGGCGGCTGGTGGGCCCAAACCACCCCTAGGCGCGGGCCAGGTCCAGGCCGCGCCTAGGGTAGGTCTGGCCGACCTGCTGCACCTCTTCGACCCCCTTTGGACTTCGTCTTATTTTCAGTAAAATATTGACGTCCAATTTCGAGAATATTTCCTGTATAACTTTTCTGAAATACAAAAACAACAGAAGTGAGGCCGGTTACTAATGACATCATGTCAACCAACACGTGGCAGACGTCATTAACTATCCGGTAATACTGTTAATTGGGTGAAAACCTATGGTAGACAACATGCCCACACAAGACCTACTACGTCTTAAACAAACAGAAACATCATAGGCCCATTGGGCTCTAAACAGGTCGGTCCACTTAAGGTGCGTGAGCTTACGCATGTCGGCCTATCTTTCATTGTGGACTATGACATACACTTACTGCTTAGAAAGCATTTCCACATTTTTTACATGACCAACCAAATTACTTGTAGTACACATTTGTATGCCGTTCGATTCATTTACGATTAAAGATGCCATGACCATTGTTCATCTATGTTTACACTTTCTATGGTGCCATGAGAACCAATAAGATAGGCAAACTCTAGAACTATGTACCAAAACATATAAATATCTAAATGTAAAAACTAGAAGGGAATATTTTTTTACCCAATATCATGTGGATAGAATGTTTAACCTGAACCTTTCAACTTTTAAAACCATTCTTCATCTTTCAACAATTCCACTAGCCACTTTACGCGAGGTGGATGCCATGTAGTACCTATATATAATCATTCCATTGCATTGATTATTGATGCCACTTGTCGCGACATCTTCTTTCACACTCTAAATCTTCCTTTTAACATTTTTTTAGTTCTTAGTCCCTTGTCAATTTTACATCACCGTCACGAGTATGTGTCAAAAAAAACAAAAACCTCCGATTGGACGCTACACAATTTCCTCGTTGGCAAGAGAAACACGGTGGCCTCTTTGATCTCTAAGAACCCAACCAATATATAAAAAAGATTGCAATGTCATGACATCTACATCCTAGTGTATAGATACCTCACAAATAAGCTGTAGTCAATGAAACCCACTATGAAACAAGTGAAAAACAATTGGCAGTACGAACATCCAAAATTGCACACATATACGAAACAACTCAATTATAAATTGTAGTCCTCTGAAAATTCTATAAATCAAAGATGTAATATGGGTTAATTTCGAAAACCAAGTTCAGAAGGCAAGTTTTGTTTGAAAATTTCCGAGAATGGAAGTAGTGCCATACAGTTCTCCCCTAAAGATTGAGAAAAAATATCTGAGTCCTCCCGAAGTCTACAATTCGAAACCGAGCGGTTCCGGATCGGATCCACCTCGTCCAAAGCCCAAAAGCGAGACCCACGCCTTCCGGAAGGGGCAAAACCGTCGGAACCCTAGATCCCTCGCGCCTCCTCGCCCCCAGCTCCAAAACCCTAGATCCCGCCATGCACCACCCGAGGGCGCGGTACCCACCCGGCTACGACTACGGCGGCGCCGGCGCCGGAGGCGGCCGTGGAGGTAACGGCGGCGGCGGTGGAGGTAACGGCGGTGGGGGTGGCGGCGGAAACCAAAACTATTATGGTGGCCGAAACCCGCACCCGCAGCACCATGATTACCACCACCAGCAGCAGCAGCACGGGCAGAGGAATTCGTTCCCGCAACAGCAGCAGTACCAGCAGAGGAATTCGCTCTCGCAGCAGCAGCAACAACAGCAGCAGCAGCAGCAGCAGCATCAGCAGTGGCTGCGGCGGGACCAGGCCGCGGCCCAGGCATCAGGAGAGTCCGCGGCAAGGGCAGCGCCGCGGCTCGACGCCGTGGACACGAGGTACGGACCATTTTACTCGCTGCTTGGACAAGGTCCTTCTCCGAACGCTGCTTATGACCGATTGCTAGGGTTTGTGCTGCGCCGATGTGATTCTGGGGGAGGGGATTGGCTGATTTCATGGCTAGGCCGTGCCCCTTAAGACTAGGCAGTTCTCTGATTAAGTTGTATGGCCCGAAGAGGCTTAACTCTTACTGTGTATAGGCTGTCAACGGAATAACTTGGGTGTAATATTGCACTAAGCTCCTGTGTTAAATTGAAATTGATTGCCACCTGGTTGGACGCACTTTGTTTATGCAAGTGCGCTGTGTTTTCATCTTGGTGCCCTACTGCTGGTGTTCTACTCTGCACCATAGGAATACTTCAGTTGCCACTTTGTCATGTCATTAGTTAGCATTTTTAACAAGATTTGCATTCAAATGAATTAGTTGGCGCTTTTAATTTAACAAGATCTTCCTTTGGCTGTTCCAGCTCTCAAGATTGGAAGGCACAGCTGAATATTCCAGCTCCAGATACTCGTTTCAGGACAGAGGTGATTATTTGCTAATGACATCATAGAATTATGCCTGGGCAAGGTTCTGTGAGAGGTGCTGAATAGCACCAATCTGCAAACATTAGTGTACTGATACTATATTCTGCAACATGTTTGATGTTCTACGTAGGATGTTACTGCAACAAAAGGCAACGAGTTTGAAGATTATTTTTTGAAGCGCGAACTACTGATGGGAATATATGAGAAGGGATTTGAAAGGCCATCTCCTATTCAAGAAGAGAGCATTCCAATTGCTCTTACTGGAAGTGATATTCTTGCAAGAGCGAAAAACGGCACTGGCAAGACTGCTGCATTTTGCATTCCAGCACTTGAAAAAATTGACCCAGAGAAAAATGCCATACAAGGTGAATTGCCACTCCTAGTGTTTGTTTTATAAGAATTAATCAAAGCCATACTTTTCCATTTTGTGTATAGCAATACAATTGACAATTGGTCAAAAGTTTGTGTCATGTTCCTGGTCAATCTTACATTTCCATAGCGTATCCATGTTCTGCCACAAGATCATTTTGTTATTTCTAGCATTCATGCTGTTGCATCTTGTATGCCAAAATGCGTACTCACTTGCTTAAATCTGTATGATCTTCTAAATATTTAGTACTCCCTCCGTTCCAAAAAAAGCTTCTTAACTTCTGCTAGATACGGATGTATCTATAACTAAAATATGTCTATATACATCTGAACCTAGACAAAGTTGAGAAGCTTTTTGTGGAACAGAAGGGAGTATGTTGAATGTATTTTTATAGAGATATATTGGTGGACAAAGTTCGCTAAAGGTATTAGATATTTAACTTGTTTTTTGTGGATAAGTAAACAATTTATGTTCCAGCATTCTCTGGTTGAAATATGGACTTAAATTTTAATGTAATGCAACGACAGCCATTTACTTAGCTGATTAGCTAATCACTCTCCACCCGCCTACTCAAATCCCTTGCCAAATCCTTGTGTAGTGCCAATTTGGCATTCACTTATTTAGTTAATTGTTATGTTATTGTGAACTAAAACTTTACGCACTATTTGTTGAACTTAACTCTATTTTCTTCATGAATTTTGTTCTTTAGTTGTTATATTGGTACCAACAAGGGAACTAGCCCTGCAGACTTCACAAGTTTGCAAAGAGCTTGGGAAGTACCTGAATATTGAAGTTATGGTGAGTACTGGAGGAACCAGCTTGAAGGACGACATTATGCGTTTGTACCAACCTGTTCATTTACTTGCTGGGACACCTGGACGGATACTGGACCTTACCAAGAAGGGGATTTGTATGCTGAACGAGTGTTCAATGCTCATTATGGACGAGGTATCATTTGAAAACCACAAAATTCAGATTCTGTTTTGTTGATCTATATGTACATCACAGATTTGAAGTATGCTACTTTTGTTGGGCTTATATTTTGTTCATGTTATTCCTTCTCATTACTTAATTGATCTTAAGTTATGGTACTTTAGCCAGCAGCATCATATAATCTTACCCGTCTTGGAAAAAGACTGAATTCTTCCCATGTCTTCTTATTGTTCTGGCTCTATCCATGTCAGTGCCTTTTTTTAATTGCGCTCAATTCCTTAAGTAGCGTACATTTACTAATCCGCCGATTTAAAGATGTTAAATCCTGTAGTTTTTGGAACCATCTTTGGCCTTTGTATTTTTGTTATTTTCTGATTAGAGCAAGTCAAGTACTTCTCTTCTGAAGAATTATGACCTGTTGTAATGCAGGCAGACAAGCTGTTGGCTCCTGAGTTTCAGCCTTCCGTGGAACAACTTATTCGCTACCTTCCAGCTAGTCGGCAACTATTGCTGTTTTCTGCAACCTTTCCTGTAACTGTCAAGGATTTCAAGCAGAAATATCTGCCTAGGCCTTATGTTATTAATCTGATGGATGAACTAACACTGAAAGGAATTTCACAATACTATGCTTTTGTAGAAGAAAGGCAAAAAGTTCATTGTCTGAACACACTTTTCTCAAAGGTACATATTACAAAAACTTGTTACCTGTCGTTTCCTGTATGTACTGACAGTCTGAGACATTCTACCTTTTTGTGTTCTCTTGGCAGCTTCAAATAAACCAGTCTATTATATTCTGCAACTCTGTTAATAGAGTTGAGCTACTGGCTAAGAAAATCACTGAGCTTGGCTATTCGTGCTTCTACATTCATGCTAAAATGTTGCAAGACCATCGAAACCGAGTGTTTCATGATTTTCGCAATGGTGCTTGCAGAAACCTCGTGTGCACAGGTTCTCCCCACCTTCTGCCTTCATAGTATTTTCCACTATTTTAGCAAATACTCTTAATCGCCTGTTATCTTGTTTTACAGTTTTATATGCTTTCTTCATACTAGGTGCTTCAAATCGTTTACCGTCTTCTTTCACTTCATGAGCATATCTTTGTGCTGCTTTATTATTCTCTCCCAGCATTACCTTGTTGATAGTAAAATTGTCATCAGCTGGCCTCCAAAGCACACCCTTTGTGAATTGAAGTTTTGGACACAGTAAAGTGAACTTGTAATTTGTTTTCTGCCAACTCATTTAGTCTTGAATCAAAATTTTAGTCTACTCTTGTAATCTTCTTTGCACTAAAACAACAACAAAAACAAAGCCTTCTGCCTCAAGCAAGTTAGATAGGCTAGATAGAAACCCAATAGAAACATATGTAAACCAAAAAGTGAAAAAGAGGAAATAAAGTACAGAGTAAATAAAGTGCAAACTAAGATTCCAGCACATGGATTGCTGATTTTCATGCAGTCCTATCAAGAGCTAATCTCTAGGTACATTTCAATCCTTCAAGTCTCAGTTTACCCCCACCTCCCAATTCTACTTTCGTTGCCCTCTGCCCCTCCTAATATTTTCCGTACCCTTTAGAATCCCACTATTGACTGGTGCTTCTGGAGGCCTCCGCTGGATATAAACCGCCTTAGTCGGCATTGTAGTCTTCTTTGCACTAGAACCTGTAAATTTTTTTTTGTCCTTAACTTGTGTAGTCTTAATAAGCAATAATTTAGTCTACCCACATAGGCATCTTGTTTGCGTTAAAAGTAATTCTACTTAATAAAATAACATTTCAATTCATTAACGTCTCATTACAGAGTATAATTTCTGTGTTTTACCTGGAATGTTGACTTGAGCTTGAAGATGGTGGGAGGGACAAAATTGGATTGTACGAGGGTAGTTAAAAAACCCGCTAAAGTTGTTCATGTTCAATTCATTAACGTCTACTTACAGAGTATAATATCTGTGTTTTATCTGGAATATTGACTTGAGCTTGAAGATGGTGGGAGGGACAAAATGGGATTGTACGCATGTAGTTAAAAAAACGTTTAAGTTGTTCACATGTCCAAGGAGTACTTGAAAATAACTAATCTGACTGATGTGTATATTGATTTATACTATCTTAATTATAATAATCTTACATTTAGTTGTGCTTTACTGCTTCAGGCCTATGATTGGCATACACATTCTAATAATGCATCACTATTTCGCACATTATTACCATAAAGTGCTATGAAGATCATTTCACTTAATTAATTATTTTGGCTGCAGATCTCTTTACCAGAGGAATTGACATCCAAGCTGTTAATGTTGTCATTAATTTTGACTTCCCCAAGACTGCTGAAACATATTTGCATAGGGTAAGTAGCTTATTTGCATTATGCATCCTCCATTCACTATTATGAGATGTTTTAGGTTTCTAGGGTCGTTTGTGTATGTTCACTCATTTCGGGCAGTATGTAGTCCATACTGAAGTAATGAAGTATGGACTCATCTTAAAATAGTGAACGGAGGAGTACATGATTTCTGCACAGCAGTTTGATATTTTGGTTAACATATGGTTTCTGATGCTAATATTTTTAATGCAGCCTCTCTCCCTGATCTAGTAATTTTCCGTATATGCATGCATGGCTCATGTAAACCTGTGTGTGCTTAACCTTGATAGAGAATACTAATTCATTTGTCCAGATTTCCTTATTGCCTTGATTGCTATGGATATTGGGAGCCCACCACATCCCTCCCCACAAAATTCCTTTTGGCAACGTCAGAGTCGTTGTACTGATACTAAATCTGCTGAAAACATGTCTGACATTATTATTGTGTCACTAGTGCTTAATTGCTATGTCTAGTTCTTAGTATTTGTTATACAAACAAATAACCTCCAATAATATAAGACTATGAACAGCTTTGCCTCCCAGTACTTGTATATTTTATAGCTTGATTCAGTTCTAAAAGTTTCGCCCTTTTCACATTTTTCTAGGTTGGACGTTCTGGGAGATTTGGGCACCTCGGCTTGGCAGTGAACTTAATCACTTATGAGGACCGCTTCAACATGTAAGGATATTTTTCTGAAGTGGTTTATTAGGATATCTTGATAAAAAAAGGGAGTTCTTCTCTACCTAGTGTACCAAGATGTCTTAAGCTGTTTTGTTTTCTTCTTTGCAGGTATAGGATTGAGCAAGAACTTGGCACAGAAATAAAAACAATACCTCCACAGATTGACCTGGCAGAATATTGCCAATGATCAGTTTAACAGTATTAGAAGCGCATCTTTTATGAAAACATCATTAGGCAAGTATACCAGATGTACATAGCACCTCATCAAGTAAGAACCACGCTTCAAATATCGCTCTTTTAGATTGCAGATTGTGCTGTTCTGGATAAGAAGGGATGCCCCCTTTTCATACACAGGGTTTATTTTCGTGCCTTGGTGATGCATCCAAGCTTCTACTTCTATCAGTGGAGAAGCGTTCTCTGCGGGCACGGGTGCTAATCATTTTAACTGTGGAGATGCACATTTGGCTGCTTGGAGATTGCGAAGTGGGGTCAACCCAAACATTATTTCTTGCTGCATGCATCTGCTCAAGATTGCCTATACATTTATTTTCTTGTTCAAATTCTGGTTGTGTTGGGATTCTGTTGCTTGAGTTTGTATCATCATATTGCGGCTCTTTTCTTGCTTTCCTTTACTTCCCTTTTCTGTTTGTACTAGGAGTATATCTTTTTAACTTGCTTCCCTTTTATCAGTTTCTTATGTTCTTGGTGTAGACGATAACCTGAGTATTTTCCTTGTATTCAGAATAACCTGGTTTATCTTGACATTGTCATAGTTTGCGTGTGTTTCTGTTTAGTCCATTATTCAGCTATGAGAGCTAGAAATTGATACAGTATAATTTTTCCATTCTACTTCCTATCACAACAAAATGTTCGAACCTGAGGGATGCCACTTTCAAACCTGTGGCAACTTTGGCATTTTAAATCAGCCAAATGTCATGATGCTAAATCTGATGGATCTTTTAAGGGTTTTAATCATTGTGGGGTTTTCGTTGCTATACCAATTAAAACGTACATTGTAGAGTGGACACGTGGTCCACCACGTGTATGCAATGAATGACATTATCAAACACTAATATTGGTTATAGGTCTACCTTTTGAAAATAATGTTTATCTGTGGAATTCTTGAAGTAGTGCAACCCAGAAGAAAAGTAATTTTACATATGGTGATTTGAACATATGATTGTATGAAATGAAATTCAGATGATATAATTGTTTCTTGCAAGTTTTGTATGAATCCAAGCATTGGCTCAGAGAAAAATCTATCTATTTTTTGAATTAATTATCACGTTGTTCTTAAAAAAAAAATCACATAGTTTTGAAATTCCGTGTCAAGCACTTAGTTTTTGGTTCATGTAATATCATGTTGTTTTCATATTTCCACATTTAGAAAATCTTTACGGACCCACAGCATTTTTTTGGAATCCTCCGTTCGGAAGAGGCCCTAATCATTGTTAGCCTTCTCAGTCACCACACAGGAGGTCAGCGCCATCTTTGTTCTCGCTTCAGTTTAATGTTGCTTCCCAGGCATTTAGATGTTGCTCAAATTTAAACGAGCACGTTAATCCGCCTGTCATGTCATGTGGTTGTGTTGCCTCCCCGTCCGCCCACTTTCATAGGGTGGTAGGTTCTCAAAATCACATGTTTTGAGGAGAATGGAACACAGATTCCCCATGATATACTACATCTGTCTATTTATAGACCGAGGGGGTATTTATAGTTGTATCTTTTAAAACATTTTTCCTCATTAGACAGAATACATGTCTATACAACTACGTGATTTTCAGTCCAAATTTATCACACATCTTCAGAGAATTAAACACAAAGGACCTAGTTTTAAATGACAACATATGTCAAATTTTGTTCTTTTAGCCGCATTTAAATTGAACAAAGTCCACTTTTCCAATGGATAGAAGGGAGTAAAAGACAAATAAAACAAAAACAAACATACTAGAAACAAGAGAACACAAAAGGAAGGGGAGGTTAGCACCCAAAGCCCACCGACCCCCTCGGGACGACATCACCTCAAGGGACGACCACCACAACTTGGCAAGCACCGTCGAAGGGCGTAGGATAGCCGAGAATGGGGCGGCTACACCGTTGGGCCGACCCCGAGGTCAAAAGGCGATGCAGAATCGAGTCCCGCCACAAGCCACGAACATAATTAAAGTCGTAACCAATACACCACCTCGAATACCTCAAGTCGACATGCGGGGAGGATCTCCGGTGAGAACCTCAACACCGAAGGCAAGCAACCCTAGGAGCAGGTAGTGGAATACATGGAGAGCGGACGAGAGCACACAAAGAATCTTCACCGACACGGTAGAAGGGCGTCGGATAAGCGAGACCATTTGACGATGCCAATGTGCCGTCAGTGAAGCCGAAGGGAGTTGTGCCGCCGAGACCAAGCACAGTCGAAAGGCATCGGATAACCGAGACTGGGGAGACAAACATCGATGTGTCGCCCCTGGTTGAATGGCAACACAAGCCGAGACCACCCCGGGACATCTAGGAAGCATTGCCTGGGCCACCCTGGCCACAACCTCGTCCGCAAGGAAACAATCCAAGGGCCGGCGAGAAGACCCGAGGCGATGCCGCTTGGCACATGTAAGGCTCCAAGGTGATGCCTCCAGAGAGGATCATCGACGCGAAGACGATGCCGAGAGGTTCGGGACTTAGATTTCTCCTGGAGCGCTCACATGAGCAACACAGGTGTGCAACCCTCGCAGTATCGGAACGATCCGTTCTCACCACCTCCGCAGCGCCAAGGACGAGAAGTAGGGGGCCCTTCCCATGGTAGAAGGGCAGCGGCCCGATCTAGGGTCAGATCTGTCGAGGCCAGGCAAGACCAGGAGCCAACCGCCAACCACCGGCCATGGGCGCGAGCAACAGCGACCGCCGACGGCAAGGCGACCAGCCACCCCGGGAGTGGAGCAAGCGTGGCAAATACTTGTCTAGCTCAAGTGGGGCAAGGATCAAAAGTGAATGGTTTTGAGAGTTGAAGGTTCATTTTAAACCGAAGAGAAGTTGTGGTAATAAAAGTGAACTCTTACTACAATTTAAGGACCAGAAGTGAACTTCCTTGTTTTAAATTTAGTCCCAAAATTCGTGGCATACATGTTGCCGGGTAAAATTTCTCGGGATTCGTCGGTGAATTATTCATAAGAGCATCTCTAGTCGCGTCCCCCAAACCGTCCCCCAAACCGCGCCGGATCGAGCGTTTGGGGGACGTGTTTTGTTCGTGCCGCGTTTGGGGGACATCGCTCCCCAGCCGCGTCCCCCAAACGCCGCCCCCAATCAGAAATTCAAATAGATGCATTCAAAAGAGATCGTTCCCGCCGGTTCGTCGCGATCGAGTAGCGGCGATCGATGAAAGTACTGGGCGCGCGATCATATTACAGACCGGTGGTGCATGCAAATTAGAAGAAGGGGTTGGTCGACGGCGTCGTGTCCTGAGTCGGCGCAGGCCCGTCGAGCACGACGACCTCGTCGCGATCTGCCTGTTCCTGTGCATGGTGCGTTTGCTCCGTCGCCGACGCGGAGGTCGACGCAGGTGTAGCAGGTAGAAGACGCGTCGGCCTGCTCTTCTGCCGCGCTGCCGCTGCCGCCGATGCCGATGCCGCTGCCGGGGCCGCCGCGTCCGCCGCCGCCATTTTGGCTTCGATGTCGTCGAGGATCCGGCCTTTGAAGAAGTTGTGCGCCGCTCGCGTCCGGGGAGACATTCCTCTCGTCGACGTTCTCGGCAGGGGACATGTCGTCCCTCGCGTTTCTTGAGCTCCGGCTTCTCCTCTTGCCTCTTGAGCAGCTCCGCCCACCTTTCGTCGGCCTTCTTGTCGCGGGAGATAAAGGTCGAGGAGACGTCGGCGAGGCATTTCGTGATCGACGCCTGCGTCTTCTCAGACGACGCAGCGTCGGCCAAGGCGGCCTTGGCAGCCTTGTTGCCGCTAGGGACGCCTTGCCGACGTTGCCCGGCGGCGCGTCCCAGATCAATGGCGTCCTTCCCCTTGGACAGCGACAAGCGCGTCAGCCGCCATTTCTCGTTCCCTTTGAGCTTGCCATAGCAATGCATCAGCGCGAAAGACTTGTGACCTTCCGAGTACTTGGCGTACAATTCCATGGCCCGATCAAACTAACCAAAGAAGCGAGAGTCATTTCATCGAACACAATGTGGGCGCTACGGATTATGGAAGAAACGAGTCGTACTCGGTTGCCGACGTCGGCGCCGCCTGTCGCCTCCGGTCTCTAAGTCGTGATGGTACCCATGGAAGGAGTTCACCGACGCCCGGATGATGGCCCATCGCGTCGACATTGCCTTCTCGGCTCCTCTTCATTGTCACTTTCCGGTAGTCGCCGTTGATGAGCTTGCGCTCATCGAACTCGGCCTTGATCCTCGCCCAATACTTCCCGCCTTTTTGGTTGGCGCCGATGATGGAGTCATGGCTCACCGTCGCCCACGACTCGCACAGACATTGATCTTCCAGAGGCGTCCACTTCGGGCCTCGTGTGCCCGACTCCTTCTTCTTCTTCTTCTTCTTCTTCTTCTTCTTCTTCTTCTTCTTCTTCTTCTTCTTCTTCTTCTTCGTCCTCACGCCGTCCGCGTCTACCTCCACGAGATCATCGTCACCGGCACCCTCGTCGTCCTCTTCCTCGCCGCCCTCTTCGTCCTCATCGTCGTCCTCCTCGTCGTCCTCCACCCCGTCCTCTTCCTCGTCGTCCTCCTGTTATCACCAGAATTTGACCAAATCAGAGGTGGGCCGCGACCAAGATGGATTTGAAGAATATACATAGAAGGAATATGTGAATCGGCCTTTTATACCAAGTTGGGCTAAACCGCCCGTGTATCTGTAACATATTAGATCGCATCTTAGTTTAGAAGTTAGAGTTTTACCCGTGCACGGTTTAGTGCACGCCCACATTAGAAAGTCCCCTGGACTATAAATATGTACCTAGGGTTTATGAAATAAACAACAACCAACGTTCAACCACAAACAAATCTCGGCGCATCGCCAACTCCTTCGTCTCGAGGGTTTCTACCGGTAAGCACCATGCTGCCTAGATCGCATCTTGCGATCTAGGCAGCACAAGCCTACCCACGTTGTTCATGCGTTGCTCGTGCTGAAGCGTTTTTGATGGCGAGCAGCGTAGTTATCTTAGACATGTTAGGGTTAGCATTGTTCTTCGAATTACATGCTTTCGTAGTGCAACCCTTGCATGTCTAGCCGCCCTTACACCTATCTTAGGTGTAGGGGCGGCACCCCGCTTGATCATAGTTTAGTAGATCTGATCCGTTACGGTTGCTCCTTGATTCATCAAGGATTAGTTTAATATCCGCAATAGTTAGGCCTTACAAAGGGTTGGAGGATCCGGCCGGCGTGCGGGGTGGCGTTTGCTAGCCCTAGAAAGGATGTTCCGAGGATCAACCTCGTGTTGGTTTTTAGGCCCCGTCTAGGATCGGCTTACGGTCACCGTGCGCGAGCGCGAGGCCCAATCGTGAGTAGGATGATCCGATTATGCGGTGAAAACCCTACATCGTCGTGGATCTCATTAGCTTTATCTTGATCAAGCAGGACCACCATATATTCGGACACCCCGTCTCGAATCATGGGTGGATCGGCTCTTTGAGCCGATTCACGAGATAACCCGAGAGCCGATCGAGGCTCGTATTTAACGTTTACGTGTGTGCCCCGCAGGAAACTAAGCGAGGCATCATCCACACCTTCTCGACCAGGTATAGGTCGGGTGGCACGCCCTTGTGATAAACATCGGACGTGCGACCAGGGAGGCTTTGCGGGCCGTCGCTCGTAGGGACTGGGGCCAGCCGCAGCCCTAGTTGTTCCCGGCTCTACCGTGTTGACCATCTCTGCCCGCCAGGGGGTATCTGACGTCAACACATTCTGGCACGCCCGGTGGGACAATCTTCGACATCCGCCGCATCGCCGTCTACATCCGAGATGGCGGAAGACGCTCCGGTCAAGTACGAGGATCTGCCTGATGAGCTCAAGAAAAAGCATGACGAAATCAAGACAGTCCTCGAAGCCGAACTCATCGGCTCCTTCCACCGAACCCGCTCCCATGGCGTCAGGTGGAAGGGTTTCACACTCGAAGGCGCACTCGATGGAGTGGACCTTTCCGCCCCGTCGGAAGAACGCACCAGGTCGCTGCGGCAGGAAATCAACTACATGGTGGCTCATTCGCTGCACCGCCACTCGAGAGCCTCGGTGAACACCTTGGAGCGTGTCGCTCGCGCGTCGTCAAGGAGATCATGAGCCACCGGTATTCTCCATCGGGACCGGCTCGGGGACTTTCAAGGGAGAGATGCCGCTCCAGCCCCAGCCGTTCGCATGGGCAGCACCGGAACTGCCGAACTCATCGGCATACATCGTCTACAAGATTGGTGGTGATCCTAATGACTACCAATTCCTACCTGAGGCACCCAAGGAGATCCCGCACGGATACGCGTGCGCATACGTACCGGACTGCAACGCCTGGGCACTCTCGAACCAGGCGGCAATATTAGGGGCCTCTAGAACGGCAGGAGGAACTTCAGGAGCCGATCCTGATAAGCAATCGTGGCTGGCCAAGTACGCCACCCCGACAAACCTCCAAAGCCCAGCTCCTGCAGTTGGCTTAGAACCGGAAAAACAAGCATGGCTGGTTAAGTATGCCACCCCGGCGAATCTTCGTGGTTCGACACCTTCGACCATCACAGCGGATCAGATTTGTGCAATTCTGAAAGATCAGTTCGGTATGATGCCAAAAGGAAGGCGTTCGGCTACACCAAGCCGTACCCCAACAACTACGAACCGATCCCGCTGCCTCCCAAATATCGGCTCCCGGACTTCACAAAGTTTAGTGGATCAGATGGGTCCAGCTCCATCGAGCATGTGAGCCGATATTTGGCACAGGCTGGGTACGATCTCAGCGTCAGACGAGTTGCGCGTGAGGTTCTTCGCACAGTCCCTCACAGGATCGGCTTTCGGGTGGTACACATCGCTACCACCGAACTCCATCCAGACTTGTAAGCAGTTGGAAGAGCAGTTCCATGAGCAGTATCACTCAGAGGCTTCCGATGTTGGGATTGCCGATCTAGCGCAAGTACGACAGAAGCGCGGGGAGACAGTGGCGGAATACGTCCAGCGCTTCAGGACCATTAGGAACCGATGCTTTTCGGCTCATATAAGTGAAAAAGAAGCAGTCGAGTTGGCGGTGGTGGGTCTCTCATCATCAATCAAGGACGTGGCCTCCCAAGCGTACTACCCTTCGTTGGCGCACATGGTGCAAAAGCTGTCGGCATATGAGCAGCGTCACCCGGATGTTTACCGGGACAAATTCAAGCGGGTGGTGACTTTGGTTGAGGCGGACGAAGATGAAGGTGCTGCGGGAGATCGGGAGATAGCAGTGGCTGAATGGACTCGAGCGACGGGCCCCGTGACCTGCAAATGGGTGAAGCCACAAGGCCCTCCAAAAGGGTTCGACTTCGACGTGACCAAGACGGAGCATATTTTTGATCTTTTACTCACGGAGAAGCATATAAAGGTACCCGAAGGCCACAAGTTCCCCATGGTGCAAGAGCTGAACGGAAAGCCATACTGCAAATGGCATAACACGTTCTCCCACAACACCAACGACTCGCAGGGTGTGGCGGCAAGCAAATCCAGATGGCGATAGAAAATGGGCGGTTGATTTTTAACCAGTACGCCATGAAGGTCGGCACACACCCTTTCCCCGCCGTTAACATGGTGGAGTGTACTTACCACGAAGGTTGCCAGCCAGGGTCTTCGTTCAGTATCAACATGGTAGGATCTGGACACCACGCTGGCAAGGATGGAGATGAGGGCAGCTGCTCTCATAGCAAAGATACAGAGGGAGCCGCTCCGTGCGATCGGCTCCGCCAAGATGGCAAGCGCTACGTGACAGAGGGAGAAGTGAAGAACATAAGATATCGGCGACCTCTCTCTCGATCACCTCCTCAACAAGTATGTGAGTCGGTATGACCAACGCCGATGGTCTGGCAATGATGATGAAAGAGATCGTTTGGCTAGAGAAGCCAGAAGACATCGTCGGCATAATCGCGATGAGGAGGAGCACGAGCGTTGTGCCAACGAAAAGGCAAGGGAGCGGGATGACGAGGACAGGCACTGAGATTGTCCCTTCTTCAGACACTGTTGGGACTCAGGAATGAGCCGATTGCCAACAATCGGCAATTGCCCAGAATGCAACCGAAAGAAGAAGGAGGCAGCCAATGTATCCGTGTTCGAGCGCTTAGGGCCTCTCCCACCACAAAGCAAACGCGCTGAGTCCCCTCGATGGGAAGATCTCGAGGATTCAGAAAACGAGGGACAAGAAGAAGAAGAAGACAGGTACCACCGGCCAAGGTGGTGCCCTGACGGACTCAGCCGTTCCCAGAAACGCAGGGTTCAGCGATTGCGCGGCCTGGAGGAAGCCGAGAGGTTATACTTGCATACGTTGAGGAAGGCAAGGCCCGATCTAGCTGCGAAGGTTCAGCGAACCCTCGGATGAAGAGGGTCGTCCACAAAGAAAAGAGTGGCGCCCCAAGCAAAGGAAAGCCGATGATGAAACATCGGCTGGCACAAACATGGTGCTCGTCCTCCCGACAAAGCTTAGCGCTCCACGTTTACACGATGCACTCAAGGTGGACGACAACAAGCGCTCCAACATGATGAAGTCAGAGATTGGGCTGGTTTTATCCACCGGCCCAACCATGTAGTTGGAGCAAACCAATAAACAAACGCGGCGAGGCTGATCCTTGTGATCGGCCCCAAAAGATTTATGAAGGGACGTTACAAAACCTTCACCGTGCAAGCAATGTGGAGGCCGATTCCAGCAATCGGCCAAAATTATCCTCACCATCCATTCTCGCCCGGGTTCAATCGTACTCGACAGAGCCGATACCATCAATTCTCTAGACAGAATCGGCTCGGGGGGGGCACCCAGGTGGACAAAACACGAGGATATGCAATGAAAGCGTCTCATCCTTTGTCGATGGGTATCGAAGCATGGAGGCCAATGTAAATCGGCCGTAAAAAAAATATATATATCTGAAAATTCGAAAAATTTCGAGCACAGCCGATGCAGCAGACATCGACTTAAGGATATAAAAGCCGATGCATGGCCATCGACTCAAGAGGAATGACTGTCGCGATCAGAGGGTCAATGGAGCACGAAGGGGGATTTTAATGGGAAAAAAAACTCCTCAATGGAGTAGTTTAAGGGCTCAGATCCTCTCTCCAAGGACAAGGCCAAGAGCAGCTGGGACGTGTAGATCAGGTCAAGGATGGATTGCATGGGATCCACCAAAGGAAAGGAGCCGATCTGGCCGGCAAGGTGTAGGAAGAACTGAAGAAGCTCGGGGGCAGCTCACCCTGAAGGTTCTCTCGCTCTGGGAAGTCGATTCCCGATAAAATCGGCTGGCTCCGCGTTATGGCCTCGAGGATGATGGCGGCACATTTGGCTGATTTACTACCTTTGTCGTCCGGACCGAGGCTTGGGGGCAGCTGGCTTGGCGGATGTTCTGTTTGGAAAGCCGATTAGGTGGCCATCGGCTAAGTCCTGAGTCGTGATTTTTTGTCAAGGGTGATCCAGTGGAACCCAAAGTCATTATTCGAAAGGGACAAAGGATAGTTCATGAAGGCCTGATGTGATATCATCGGCTCATTGAGGATCGGTTTAAAAAGAAATCAACAAAATCAAATTGGGGAAATTTCTTCATTAATAAAGAGGATTTCTTACAAGGGAAGAGCCGATTGCTTAAGGAAGGGGGAACAAAAGAAGGGTCTATTGACCAATCTACTACTACAAGGCCTATGCTGGTAGATCCTAATCTACGGGCCATCACTGCCCTCGTCATCCTCGGAACTCTCATCGGCACTGCTGCCGATGGGCTCCTCGTCGCTACTCCCGTAGCCCTCCGCGGGGGCTTCACCCCCGTCTTCGTCGTCGCTGCTGTCGTCGTCCCACCACATGTGGAGGCGTTTCGCCGGCGGGTAGCCCTCGAGGGAGTCATCGGCGCCGTCGCCTTCCTCTTCCTCTTCTTCAGAGGTGGGGCAGCCGTCCCAGGAGAACTGGTCGTCCTCGTTGTTTGACTCCAGTTCCCCGTCGGCGAGGAACCGAAGATCTTCATCCCCGCTGGTCAAGGACTTGTCGTCCTCGGACCAAATGGAGGAGGCGTGGCTCTCCTCGTCCCATTCTTCTGGGGCACGGATTTCCGGCGGTGTCTCGCGGGAGGAATCGGACCCGTAGGAGAGCTCGGAAGAGGAGGATGAAGACATGGTGGCGCAAAGGGTTTTTTGTGCTGATGCGAGGAGGATGAAGGAGATGCAAAACTGTTTAGAACGGTTAAATAAAGGGGATATGAGAGGGATTCAATGCCACAGCAGTTTCCGAGGAGATGTTGCCCAACAGGAAAGTTTTGCGGCCACGTGGAGAAGTGGAAGGGGCAAGGCATCATGATGAGGATTCTGCGGCGAGTTTTGCTCGCTACGACATGACCCGACGAAAGAACGCATGATGATTTTGGAAATGTCATTTCCAAAACCAGAGGGGCATGTGTTATCACCGGAATTTGACCAAATCGGAGGTGGGCCGCGACCAAGATGGATTTGAAGAATATACATAGAAGGAATACGTGAATCGGCCTTTTATACCAAGTTGGGCTAAACCGCCCGTGTATACGTAACATATTAGATCGCATCTTAGTTTAGAAGTTAGAGTTTTACCCGTGCACGGTTTAGTGCACGCCCACATTAGAAAGTCCCCTGGACTATAAATATGTACCTAGGGTTTATGGAATAAACAACAACCAACGTTCAACCACAAACAAATCTCGGCGCATCGCCAACTCCTTCGTCTCGAGGGTTTCTACCGGTAAGCACCATGCTGCCTAGATCGCATCTTGCGATCTAGGCAGCACAAGCCTACCCACGTTGTTCATGCGTTGCTCGTGCTGAAGCGTTTTTGATGGCGAGCAGCGTAGTTATCTTAGACATGTTAGGGTTAGCATTGTTCTTCGAATTACATGCTTTCGTAGTGCAACCCTTGCATGTCTAGCCGCCCTTACACCTATCTTAGGTGTAGGGGCGGCACCCCGCTTGATCATAGTTTAGTAGATCTGATCCGTTACGGTTGCTCCTTGATTCATCAAGGATTAGTTTAATATCCGCAATAGTTAGGCCTTACAAAGGGTTGGAGGATCCAGCGGCGTGCAGGGTGGCGTTTGCTAGCCCTAGAAAGGATGTTCCGAGGATCAACCTCGTGTTGGTTTTTAGGCCCTGTCTAGGACGGCTTACGGTCACCGTGCGTGAGCGCGAGGCCCAATCGTGAGTAGGATGATCCGATTATGCGGTGAAAACCCTACATCGTCGTGGATCTCATTAGCTTTATCTTGATCAAGCAGGACCACCATATATTCGGACACCCCGTCTGAATCATGGGTGGATCGGCTCTTTGAGCCGATTCACGGGATAACCTGAGAGCCGATCGAGGCTCGTATTTAACGTTTACGTGTGTGCCCTGCAGGAAACTAAGCGAGGCATCATCCACACCTTCCCGACCAGGTATAGGTCGGTGGCACGCCCTTGTGATAAACATCGGACGTGCGACCAGGAGGCTTTGCGGGCCGTCGCTCTGAGGGACTGGGGCCAGCCGCAACCCTAGTTGTTCCCGGCTCTACCGTGTTGACCATCTCTGCCCGCCAGGGGGTTTCTGACGTCAACACATTCTGGCACGCCCGGTGGGACAATCTTCGACATCCGCCGCATCGCCGTCTACATCCGAGATGGCGGAAGACGCTCCGGTCAAGTACGAGGATCTGCCTGATGAGCTCAAGAAAAAGCATGACGAAATCAAGACAGTCCTCGAAGCCGAACTCATCGGCTCCTTCCACCGAACCCGCTCCCATGGCGTCAGGTGGAAGGGTTTCACACTCGAAGGCGCACTCGATGGAGTGGACCTTTCCGCCCCGTCGGAAGAACACACCAGGTCGCTGCGGCGGAAATCAACTACATGGTGGCTCATTCGCCGCACCGCCACTCGAGAGCCCGGTGAACACCTTGGAGCGTGTCGCTCGCGCGTCGTCAAGGAGATCATGAGCCACCGGTATTCTCCATCGGGACCGGCTCGGGGACTTTCAAGGGAGAGATGTCGCTCCAGCCCCGGCCGTTCGCATGGGCAGCACCGGAACTGCCGAACTCATCGGCATACGTCGTCTACAAGATTGGTGGTGATCCTAATGACTACCAATTCCTACCTGAGGCACCCAAGGAGATCCCGCACGGATACGCGTGCGCATACGTACCGGACTGCAACGCCTGGGCACTCTCGAACCAGGCGGCAATATCAGGGGCCTCTGGAACGGCAGGAGGAACTTCAGGAGCCGATCCTGATAAGCAATCGTGGCTGGCCAAGTACGCCACCCCGACAAACCTCCAAAGCCCAGCTCCTGCAGTTGGCTTAGAACCGGAAAAACAAGCATGGCTGGTTAAGTATGCCACCCCGGAGAATCTTCAGGGTTCGACACCTTCGGCCATCACAGCGGATCAGATTTGTGCAATTCCGAAAGATCGGTTCGGTATGATGCCAAAAAGGAAGGCGTTCGGCTACACCAAGCCGTACCCCAACAACTACGAACTGATCCCGCTGCCTCCCAAATATCGGCTCCCGGACTTCACAAAGTTTAGTGGATCAGATGGGTCCAGCTCCATCGAGCATGTGAGCCGATATTTGGCACAGCTGGGTACGATCTCAGCGTCAGACGAGTTGCGCGTGAGGTTCTTCGCACAGTCCCTCACAGGATCTGCTTTCGGGTGGTACACATCGCTACCACCGAACTCCATCCGGACTTGGAAGCAGCTTGGAAGAGCAGTTCCATGAGCAGGTATCACTCGGAGGCTTCCGATGTTGGGATTGCCGATCTAGCGCAAGTACGACGAAGCGCGGGGAGACAGTGGCGGAATACGTCCAGCGCTTCAGGACCATTAGGAACCGATGCTTTTCGGCTCATATAAGTGAAAAAGAAGCAGTCGAGTTGGCGGTGGTGGGTCTCTCATCATCAATCAAGGACGTGGCCTCCCAAGCAGACTACCCTTCGTTGGCGCACATGGTGCAAAAGCTGTCAGCATATGAGCAGCGTCACCCAGATGTTTACCAGGACAAATTCAAGCGGGTGGTGACTTTGGTTGAGGCGGACGAAGATGAAGGTGCTTGCGGGAGATCGGGAGATAGCAGAGTGGCTGAATGGACTCGAGCGACGGGCCCCGTGACCTGCAAATGGGTGAAGCCACAAGGCCCTCCAAAAGGGTTCGACTTCGACGTGACCAAGACGGAGCATATTTTTGATCTTTTACTCACGGAGAAGCATATAAAGGTACCCGAAGGCCACAAGTTCCCCACGGTGCAAGAGCTGAACGGAAAGCCATACTGCAAATGGCATAACACGTTCTCCCACAACACCAACGACTGCAGGGTGTGGCGGCAGCAAATCCAGATGGCGATAGAAAATGGGCGGTTGATTTTTAACCAGTACGCCATGAAGGTCGGCACACACCCTTTCCCCGCCGTTAACATGGTGGAGTGTACTTACCACGAAGGTTGCCAGCCAGGGTCTTCGTTCAGTATCAACATGGTAGGATCTGGACACCACGCGCGGCAAGGATGGAGATGAGGGCAGGCTGCTCTCATAGCAAAGATACGAGAGGGAGCCGCTCCGTGCGATCGGCTCCGCCAAGATGGCAAGCGCTACGTGACGGAGGGAGAAGTGAAGAACATAAGATATCGGCGACCTCTCTCCGATCACCTCCTCAACAAGTATGTGAGTCGGTATGACCAACGCCGATGGTCCGGCAATGATGATGAAAGAGATCGTTTGGCTAGAGAAGCCGGAAGACATCGTCGGCATAATCGCGATGAGGAGGAGCACGAGCGTTGTGCCAACGAAAAGGCAAGGGAGCGGGATGACGAGGACGGGCCTCGGGATTGTCCCTTCTTCGGTACACTCGCTGGGACTCAGGAATGAGCCGATTGCCAACAATCGGCAATTGCCCGAATGCAACCGAAAGAAGAAGGAGGCAGCCAATGTATCCGTGTTCGAGCGCTTAGGGCCTCTCCCACCACAAAGCAAACGCGCCGAGTCCCCTCGATGGGAAGATCTCGAGGATTCGGAAAACGAGGGACAAGAAGAAGAAGAAGACAGGTACCACCGGCCAAGGTGGTGCCACGACGGACTCAGCCGTTCCCAGAAACGCAGGGTTCAGCGATTGCGCGGCCTGGAGGAAGCCGAGAGGTTATACTTGCATACGTTGAGGAAGGCAAGGCCCGATCTAGCTGCGAAGGTTCAGCGAACCCTGGATGAAGAGGGTCGTCCACAAAGAAAAGAGTGGCGCCCCAAGCAAAGGAAAGCCGATGATGAAACATCGGCTGGCACAAACATGGTGCTCGTCCTCCCGACAAAGCTTAGCGCTCCACGTTTACACGATGCACTCAAGGTGGACGACAGCAAGCGCTCCAACATGATGAAGTCAGAGATTGGGCTGGTTTATCCACCGGCCCAACCATGTAGTTGGAGCAAACCAATAAACAAACGCGGCGAGGCTGATCCTTGTGATCGGCCCCAAAAGATTTATGAAGGGACGTTACAAAACCTTCACCGTGCAAGCAATGTGGAGGCCGATTCCAGCAATCGGCCAAAATTATCCTCACCATCCATTCTGCCTGGGTTCAATCGTAATCGACGAGCCGATACCATCAATTCTCTTGACAGAATCGGCTCGGGGGGGCACCCAGGTGGATAAAACACGAGGATATGCAATGGAAGCGTCTCATCCTGTGTCGATGGGTATCGAAGCATGGGGGCCAATGTAAATCGTCCGTAAAAAAAATTCAAAAAATTCGAAAATTTTCGAGCACAGCCGATGCAGCAGACATCGACTTAAGGATATAAAAGCCGATGCATGGCCATCGACTCAAGAGGAATGACTGTCGCGATCAGATTTTAATGGGAAAAAAAACTCCTCAATGGAGTAGTTTAAGGGCTCAGATCCTCTCTCCAAGGACAAGGCCAAGAGCAGCTGGGACGTGCAGATCAGGTCAAGGATGGATTGCATGGGATCCACCAAAGGAAAGGAGCCGATCTGGCCGGCAAGGTGTAGGAAGAACTGAAGAAGCTCGGGGGGCAGCTCACCTTGAAGGCTCTCTGCTCTGGGAAGTCGATTCCTGATAAAATCGGCTGGCTCCGCGTTATGGCCTGAGGATGATGGCGGCACATTTGGCTGATTTACTACCTTTGTCGTCTGGACTGAGGCTTGGGGGCAGGCTGGCTTGGCGGATGTTCTGTTTGGAAAGCCGATTAGGTGGCCATCGGCTAAGTCCTGAGTCATGATTTTTTGTCAAGGGTGATCCGGTGGAACCCAAAGTCATTATTCGAAAGGGACAAAGGATAGTTCATGAAGGCCTGATGTGATATCATCGGCTCATTGAGGATCGGTTTAAAAAGAAATCAACAAAATCAAATTGGGGAAATTTCTTCATTAATAAAGAGGATTTCTTACAAGGGAAGAGCCGATTGCTTAAGGAAGGGGGAACAAAAGAAGGGTCTATTGACCAATCTACTACTACAAGGCCTATCTTGGTAGATCCTAATCTACGGGCCATCACTGCCCTCATCATCCTCGGAACTCTCATCGGCACTGCTGCCGATGGGCTCCTCGTCGCTACTCCCGTAGCCCTCCGCGGGGGCTTCACCCCCGTCTTCGTCGTCGCTGCTGTCATCGTCCCACCACATGCGGAGGCGTTTCGCCGGCGGTTAGCCCTCGAGGGAGTCATCGGCGCCGTCGCCTTCCTCTTCCTCTTCTTCAGAGGTGGGGCAGCCGTCCCAGGAGAACTGGTCGTCCTCGTTGTTTGACTCCAGTTCCCCGTCGGCGAGGAACCGAAGATCTTCATCCCCGCTGGTCAAGGACTTGTCGTCCTCGGACCAAATGGAGGAGGCGTGGCTCTCCTCGTCCCATTCTTCTGGGGCACGGATTTCCGGCGGCGTCTCGCGGGAGGAATCGGACCCGTAGGAGAGCTCGGAAGAGGAGGATGAAGACATGGTGGCGCAAAGGGTTTTTCGTGCTGATGCGAGGAGGATGAAGGAGATGCAAAACTGTTTAGAACGGTTAAATAAAGGGGATATGAGAGGGATTCAATGCCACAGCAGTTTCCGAGGAGATGTTGCCCAACAGGAAAGTTTTGCGGCCACGTGGAGAAGTGGAAGGGGCAAGGCGTCATGATGAGGATTCTGCGGCAGTTTTGCTCTGCTACGACATGACCCGACGAAAGAACGCATGATGATTTTGGAAATGTCATTTCCAAAACCAGGGGGGCATGTGTTATCACCAGAATTTGACCAAATCAGAGGTGGGCCGCGACCAAGATGGATTTGAAGAATATACATAGAAGGAATACGTGAATCGGCCTTTTATACCAAGTTGGGCTAAACCGCCCGTGTATACGTAACATATTAGATCGCATCTTAGTTTAGAAGTTAGAGTTTTACCCGTGCACGGTTTAGTGCACGCCCACATTAGAAAGTCCCCTGGACTATAAATATGTACCTAGGGTTTATGGAATAAACAACAACCAACGTTCAACCACAAACAAATCTCGGCGCATCGCCAACTCCTTCGTCTCGAGGGTTTCTACCGGTAAGCACCATGCTGCCTAGATCGCATCTTGCGATCTAGGCAGCACAAGCCTACCCACGTTGTTCATGTGTTGCTCGTGTCTGAAGCGTTTTTGATGGCGAGCAGCGTAGTTATCTTAGACATGTTAGGGTTAGCATTGTTCTTCGAATTACATGCTTTCGTAGTGCAACCCTTGCATGTCTAGCCGCCCTTACACCTATCTTAGGTGTAGGGGCGGCACCCGCTTGATCATAGTTTAGTAGATCTGATCCGTTACGGTTGCTCCTTGATTCATCAAGGATTAGTTTAATATCCGCAATAGTTAGGCCTTACAAAGGGTTGGAGGATCCAGCGGCGTGCAGGGTGGCGTTTGCTAGCCCTAGAAAGGATGTTCCGAGGATCAACCTCGTGTTGGTTTTTAGGCCCTGTCTAGGACGGCTTACGGTCACCGTGCGCGAGCGCGAGGCCCAATCGTGAGTAGGATGATCCGATTATGCGGTGAAAACCCTACATCGTCGTGGATCTCATTAGCTTTATCTTGATCAAGCAGGACCACCATATATTCGGACACCCCGTCTGAATCATGGGTGGATCGGCTCTTTGAGTCGATTCACGGGATAACCCGAGAGCCGATCGAGGCTCGTATTTAACGTTTACGTGTGTGCCCCTGCAGGAAACTAAGCGAGGCATCATCCACACCTTCCTGACCAGGTATAGGTCAGGTGGCAGGTGCCCTTGTGATAAACATCGGACGTGCGACCAGGAGGCTTTGCGGGCCGTCGCTCAGAGGGACTGGGGCCAGCCGCAGCCCTAGTTGTTCCCGGCTCTACCGTGTTGACCATCTCTGCCCGCCAGGGGGTTTCTGACGTCAACACCTCCTCCTCAACCCCGTCGTCCTCCTCAGCACCGGCGCCGTCGTATTCGAGCGGACCCCTGCGGCCGGTGAAAGGGCCGCCGTCCGGACCGGGTCCTGGCTCGCGTTGCTCGTACGCCAGGGAGTAGAGGTTGTTGGTGTTGAAGCCGCCGTGCGGCAGCGCATCCTGGTAGTGCGGCGACAAGTTAGGCGTCATGCACCCGGGAGTGGCGGAGGGGCCGTCGTTGTAGAAGGCGGCTTGCGACGGAGAGAAGACTCCCGGAACGTACACCGGCACGTTCGTACTATATGGGCTCGCGTTGGTGGCGGCGATACACCCGGCGATTATGTGCTTGGTGCTGGCGCGCGCCGCGAGCCTTCTTCTCCGGCTCCGCCGCCCTCCGTCCTTTCCGCTCCGCCGTAGATAGCTTCCGGCGCGAGCAATCTTGCTGCCATTCATCTTCGGTCATTCCTTCAGGGCTTCTTCTTCGCGGCCGGCGCCTTCCGCGGCTCGCGAACGGCGCTTTCGCCCCTATCGTCGCATTGCCCGGCGGCTTCTTGGCCGCTTTCTTCGCCATCTTTTTGGGGGCTGTCGGCGGCGCCATGGAATGGGGAGAGGGTAGCGGCGGCGGGTGCACGGCGGGAGGGAGAAAGAAAACGGCGGGATAAGAGAAATGAATCGGCGGCAGGATATGTTTTGGGAGGCCTGTGCGCGGCGGTATAGGCGCGATTTGGCGGGAGCGGCGGGATTTGGCGGGAGTGTGAGATGAATTTTCCCTCGTGCCGCCGACGGGTCGGGCCCGCGTCGGTTGGCCTCGCTTTCGTTGTGTCCGGCATCCCCGGAGCGTCCCCTGTGGGACGGGGACGGGCTCGGGGCGCCGGACACCGTATCGGGGCGCGCCGGACAAAAATGGGCTTTGGGAGACGCGGCTGGAACGCTTTTTGTATCCGGCGCGCCCCAAATCGCTTTGGGGGACGGTTTAGGGGACGCGACTGGAGATACTCTAATGCTTTACAAGCTTTACTGTGCTCCCACCACCCACCTGGCCCCGACGCAAAGGGGCCGCGGCCGCCGTTCAAACCCGACCAAAAGTAGGACCCTTTCCTCTGTCCTCACCGCCTGACACCTCTGCCCCACACGTCATCGTTCCTACAAGGATGCGACCACTTCCTCACTCTGCTGCTTCCCCATCTCTCTCTCAGTCTCTCTGCCCGTGTGCCAAGCTTAAGAGCATCTCCAACAGAGGCTCTAAAATTTGGCGCTGTAAAAGTCGTTTACAGCGCGCTTCATCCGGATACAGCGCGCGAAGCCGACCCGAGCTTCAGCAGAGGCTCTATTTTACAGCGCGACTAAAAAGCTAAAAATGAGCCCTTCGCCAGAGGCTGTAAAATAGAGCTCCACAAACAGGTTTCTTCAACATACATACATCAAACAAGATTAAACAGCCCACAAATAAATCTGAAAAAATCAACTAAATTTCACAAATCTAAACGGCCACAGATAAGAGAGAAAGCAAACTAGTATGCACTCACGGCCATTCACGCGTCCGCTGCAATCAATCTAGCTAGCAATGCGCGCGGCCGCCGGAATCATCTAGCTAGCAATGCACACGCGGGGCCGCCGAATCAACGAATCTAGCTAGCAAATGCGTGCGTGGCCGCCGAATCAACGAATCTTGCTAGCAATTCACACGCGCGGCCGCCGGAATCATCTAGCTGGCTGCGGCGGACGCCCCGGGCAGGCGCGCGTGGAGGGCCCCGACGGGCGGAGCTCCGGGATGCGGGGCCAGGCTGGGCCGACGAAGCTCGACGGAGATTCAGCGGGATGCGCGGAGGGCCAGGCGAGGCCAAGCACGGCCGGCGGACCTTCGTCGTCGCAGCGCGGAGATGGGGGGAGGTCGGGCGGAGCGGCCATGGCGCAGCGGGAGATGGGGGAGGTTGGGCCGGGCGGCCATGGCGCGGCGGGAGATGGGGGGAGGTTGGGCGGAGCGGCCATGGCGTAGCGTGAGATGGGGAGGCCGGCGCTGTGGCGGCCATCGAGCGCGGCGGCGGGAGGTGGGGAGGCCATGGCGCGGCTGGTGGAAGGGAACTCGGACGATATTTCCGAGTTGTTTTCTTCGCGCGGTGGAGAAGCCAACTTACAGCGCGCGCCAGATGACGCGTCAAATATAGAGCTTTGGATAGCGCAAACTACCGCGCGCACTAAAATATTTACAGCGCGACCTATTTTACAGCGTCTGCTGGAGGGCGCAAAAACGCGTTTGGCGCTGTATATTGGCAGTTTTTTTAGCGCGCGCCCAGTTTACAGCCTCTGTTGGATATACCTGTAAACGGGCACGTCCGTGACGTTCCACCAAGTGCCGCTTGTGTCTTTTTAAATTGAACGGGACGTTGCTGCTGATCCATTTACTCCCGCCCAGATAAGTGGGCGGCCGTTTGCCCGCTACGTAGCTGATCAAAGCACACAGGCACGCAAGACGCAGCTGACCAAAGCTCGGTAGGAATGTAGTATACGTTGTTGCCTCGTGTACGTGCGGACCGCTCCTATTGCTCTGGTTTTCTGCTGCTATTTACGTTTGTTAAGCTAACTGTTTAACTAAACCTTATATAATCAGCAAATAATATTGAAAATTTTGGCATCAACTGTGTTTTGAAGTAACACGTGGCAATATTTGACAATAATAGTGCATACAAATCTCTACAATTGTGATATCAAAGCACACTAAGATAGATTGTGAATCACTCTGCTGCCTTGTATTGATATGTCAGGTGTGTTTATATATACTTACAGAGAGGGAGTACAAGGACGTGATCACAGTAACAACCTAAGCTATTGTGCCGCGGAGGGCGTGCGCAACGTGCGCGAGTGGCGCGGTCACCGCGGGAGCGTGGGCGAGCGTGGCATGAGACTCGCTCCAGGAGGTTGTGCTGACCGTTGAGGCAGGTCGTCGACTGTACCCAGCGTGCCATTCCAAAAGCCCCCCGCAGTCGAAACGGCGGCATCGCGGACGTTGAGGCTGGAACGAAAGTCGAGGAAGACGCTGGTCGAGAGCCCTTTGGTGAAGATGTCGGCGAACTGCGAGGTGGTAGGAACATGAAGCACACGAATGTCACCGATGGAGACCCGCTCTCGGACGAAGTGGAGATCGATCTCCACATGTTTCATGCGCTGGTGATGAACTGGGTTGCTTGACATGTACATGGCGGAGACGTTGTCGCAGTAGACGATAGTGGCGCGTGTTGGCGGGCGATGGAGTTCGGTGAGCAGCTGGCGAACCCAGCAGCTTTCGGCGACCGCATTGGCCACGGCCGGTACTCCGCCTCCGCGCTCGATCGAGACACCGCCAGCTGTCGCTTGGAGCTCCAAGAGACAAGGTTGCCGCCGAGGAAGACGCGGTAGCCGGAGGTGGACTTCCTGGTGTCGGGACACCCAGCCCAATCGGCGTCGGAGTAGACAACGAGCTCCGTAGTCGGTGAGCGATGAAGATGCAGGCCGAGCCTCGTGGTGCCGCGGAGGTACCGCAGGACACGCTTGACAAGCTATAGGTGCGAGGTGCGCGGGTCGTGCATGAAGAGACAACACTGCTGCACGGCATAGGAGATGTTGGGCCGGGTGAGCGTCAAGTATTGCAGCGCACCGGCGAGGCTGCGGTAGAGCGACGGATCAGGGACGGGGTCACCATCCAATGCGGAGAGCTTCGCCTTGGTGTCGATGGGCATCGAGATGGGGTTGCAGTTGAGCATGGACGCACGTTCCAGAACCTCCAGTGTGTACTGCTCTTGCGACAGGAACAAGCCATTGGTGTTGCGGTGGACGTTTTTTAGATAAAAGGCATCTGGTGCCCGACTTTAAATTAATAAAGCCCTCAAGGTTCGAAACATAGTTGGATTACAATATTGCGGCATACAGCTTAGCCATAGAAGATAAAGTTAACAGCATAAAATGAGAACAGGAGCGCCCAGACTAAGTCATGGAGCATGAGCAGGAGGGGTCGCGTGCGCCTGTGTCACCGTTGATCCATGCTGATCACTTGCCACCATGTCCGCGTGCATAAGTCTTAGTTGCCTTGCCATCTCCACCAGATTTGCTCTGTCTTGCGCCTTTGCGAGAGGAGTCCAAAGCTGCAAAATCACAATAGTTTTATACAGGAGGTTAGCAGGTTTAGAGATCACCCTTGATTCAAAAACGTGCTTGTTGCGAACGTGCCAAAGCGCCCAGCTTTGTGCCGCAAATAAGGTCCAAATAAGACGGCGCGGACGGCCCGAAAAGCTAGAAACGATGGCAAAGAACTGGGCAAAAGAGGTAGGAGACCAGCGGCATTCAAGAAGCTGCCTGACGACGCTCCACATAAATCTAGCCAGCGAACAGGTGAAGAAGATGTGGTTGGCGTCCTCTGGGGCGTCACAGAGGGCGCATCTCCCAGTTGCCGGGCCAAACCTGGAAGCCACCAATTGGCTGGAAGGAAGGCGATCAAGGATCAGCTGCCAGGTAAAGATCCGAATCTTGAGGGGGAGTTTGGCAGCCCACACATCCCTTGCGTGAGCGACAGACGCGCCCTCAGAAAGTTTCTTATACATGGAAGACACTGAATAACAGCCCGAGGGGTCGAGGATCCAAGCGATAGTGTCCACACCCGGAGCGAGACTGGTTTCCTGGAGGATGGGGAGCAGGCTGGCCCATTCTACTCTGGCCTGAGGGCCAAAGGCTCTGCGGAAGCGGAGTCCCGAAGGGGTTGCGCAAGCGGAAGCAACAGAGATTTGCTGATTGTCACATGTATTAAAGAGAGTGGGGAAAAGGTCCTTAAGTGGTCGCTGCCCAAACCAAAGATCCAGCCAGAACATGTTGCGGTGGACGTTGATCCCCAAGAAGTGATGGAGCTCACCCATGTCCGTCATGGAGAACTCACGGTGCAGCACGGTGATGACGGTGTTGAGGAAGCCCGATGTGTTTGCCGTCAATATGATATCGTCGACGTAGAGGAGGAGGTACACCGTCGAGCCGCCACGGTGGAGGATGAAAAGCGACGAGTCAGACTTGGAGGCGACGAAGCTGAGCGTGGCGAGGTAGCCCGTGAAGCGGGAGAACCACGCGCATCGGCGCATGGGGCCTGTTTCAGCCCGTAGAGGCTCTTGTGGAGGCGACAGACGTGCGACGGGTTGGCGGTGTCGACGAAGCCAGAGGGCTGGCTGCTGTAGATGACCTCGTCGTCAATACATCAGACATGCCAGATACGACGCATGAGTAGTCATACAATTTGACAAACTAGAATAGCTGGAACAGGAAGTCTGATTAAACTATAAGGTACAAACGTAAATGGCAAAAGTATGTGCAGCAGCAGAAACTTTTGAGAAAAGTATGTACAGCAATTTATAGTTGGGGATTGCTCGAAATACTACCAAATAATAATCTGAGCCTGGGCACTGTTACAGCCTAGTTTACCATCAATTTTTAGTCCTCAAATAGTTATCCTATAAATACACTGGGATTCAGTAGCAAGTAGTAACTAATAGCAGCCACATTAGTAAGGGCATTTCCTTTTTTGATTAGCTGTTACAATACTGTCTGTCAGTGGATACAAATCCGCACCACATGGTGTTATTTTCATGTTTGATTCACTAACACTCCAGCATATATGTCTTAGCTACGGATATGTCTTAGCTACTGATATCAACACTCCAGCATATTTGTGACAGTTATATGGTAATTCAAGTAGCATTTTAAAACCAATGAAAAAAATATAACCTTCTTTGTGCTCTTCTTTGAAGATGGACATGACGTGGTAACCACGTTACCATCCCGCTGCTCTATACGAGAATCATTCGTAAATTTCTGAACCCCACGGGCCTCGCCGCACTTCTGCAGTTTACATGATAATTTTGAAACATCAAGACACCATTTAACTGTGTAAAAAAACAGTGGATTCAACTTTGTGAGCTGTGTTTTACTGCCTTAAAGGTCTAGCTGTGTTTTCTTCATTTTGATCCCTACTCATACGATGCAGGAATGAGGTTGGATTTAAGTACATAATCCTTCCACTAAACATTTCAAGAAGTTATGCTAATTCTCAGTTGTCTGAAATTCAGTCACCTCAAATTGCACATCATTTGGCCTAAAATCGGAATATCAAATGTGTGCACATAGAAGAACAAAGTGAATCAACATCATGTCTCCTAATTCGTTGCTGCAAACTGCAAGTAAGGAGTAAGAGAGGACGAGTACCTTCTTGCAAATCTTCTTCGGCAGCTCCCCATGGACCTCGCCGGATGCGTGCGGTTGTGGATCCCCAAGAACCTCGCCGGCCGCCGGGAGCTCCCCACAGGTCTGCTGCTCAAACAACGGGGTGAGAGTGGTCCTTTCCCGTGGCAGAATGGAGGTGCCGGACGTGGACGAGATCAACACAGGAGGCGGAGGGCAGTGGCCATGGAGGGGAGCGGCGAGCGGCAGAGAGAGAGGAGGGGTGGCGGCGGCACGCGAGCTCGAGGGGGAAGCGGAGTGGAGGGAGGGAGCGGTAGTTGGTTGAGCGGAGGGAGGGAGCGGCGGACCGTCGCCGGCCATGGCGCGGCTCGCCGGCGCGGCACGAAGAGGAGCGGACCGCAGCGTCGCAGACTCGCAGCGAGGAAGACCTAATCCCGTCGAGCGGCGTGGCGGGCTGGCGGCGGTAGGGAACGAGTAGCGAAAGCCCACCAAATTTTTTCCCCCGACAGTGGGCGTCCGATATAAGGATTTAATCGGGCTGGGCTGGCGGCACCGTGGACGGCCCGTGACCACCTACAGGCATACTGTTGGAGATGCTCTAACTGCACGCACTCGCTGACACGGGCAGGGGCAGGTCCGTCAGGAAGGTGCCGCACCGCCGCGACCCGGGTCTCGCCGTCTCCGGCGGCGCACTCCCAGATCTCCACTCGTCAGTCCTCACTCCGTCTCTGTCCCGTGCGGAATCCAGTGGCTGTGGCCACCGTCGTCCGCGCCTGATTCGGGATGGGCAGCAGCACCAGCACCTTCGTCATCAGGTGGATCAACTTCTTCACCATGGTCAGTCAGCCCCCTTCCTCGCCTCCCTTTTCCTACCCTGCTCCGTTCCTTCTCCCTCCCCGATGGGCGGCCGAGCCGCTTCGAACTGCCGCTGCTGCCGAGAGGCTTACTGCACATTGTTTTCTCGGATGCTTAGCTTTTTTCGGAATTGGGTTCCAAATTATTTTGGCGCTGCACATTTCGAGTATAAATCAGTTGAACTGCTTGGTTGGTTTCTGAATTTCAGCCGACAATCGTAGCATTTCTCTTCCCCTTGTGTTTGCCTCATGTTTGTTCCCATCTGGTGTGTCTCTGTCCATTATTTTTTTTTAGTTGTATGCGTCCTTATCCTGTCATCTCGCAATGATCCATCCTTGCCAATTGTTAACATCTTTCTTTTGGAAGTATCAATCTCTAACTTAATGTTAAGGATAGTGCTCCACACAGTTTAATGCCGGGCCCTCTAGAAAGAATGGCTTCCTTTTTCATGTTCGGCGCGCATTATGATGCTCTTCAATTGCTCTTTGTTGAACAGATGCTGGCGATACTGGTGGTGGGTTTTGGGTTCTGGATGAGCACCCACAACGACGAGTGCAGACGGTCCCTCACCATCCCTGTCATGGCTCTCGGAGGAGTCATTTTTCTCATGTACGCCTATCTCCCAATTGTATTCCCACCGCGTCAGTGAATAGTAGTGCTTCACATTATTAACCTGGTTTAGTGCCCATGCTGCAGGTCGCTTGCAGGATTCGTGGGTGCTTGGAAGAACATTTCGTGCTTGCTTTGGACAGTATCCTTGTTGTGACATTTGATGCATAAACTTGCAGCCACATCAGTGCCACTGATGCTGGTTGCTGTCTTGGTGCTTTTGGAGTTACTTGTTGTTGCCTTGACATGTGGGTATCTAGTATCTAACAATGCTGTTCGTGGTCCTGGTGGCAATCATGGTGTTCACTGTGCTTGCGTAAGTTGCTCTGATTCATTCGCGAGCAAAACTTTTAGTTGGTGGCAATCATGGTTGTACTATTTATTTGTAATTTTGCTAGAGTGTGCATTGATTAGTTGATGGGATTTAATTATAGAGCTTTATTATCATTTGACTTAATAAATCAGTAGCCCACTTTAGTGGGTGCATGTTTTCTTAACTCATCTTGCTTTCTAATGTTGCAGGTTTATCATTACAAATACTGGATCTGGACATGCTGTTCCTGGGGCCAGGTATCTCACTATATGTTAATGATTGAAATGCCAAATGACAAGTTGAAGAAATGTATCACTTATCATATGAAAAGTTGAAAACATGCACTATGTAGCCAATTTTGTCAACTTTCTGTCTGCTTGTCACTACATGAACTGTGAACAAAATTGCTTTCTGCAAAGAACACATTGCATGCATAGGGTTCTCAGTTGCCATTTCTCATGTTCTATACAGATATAAAGAGTATCGTCTTCAGGACTATAGCTCTTGGTTCATCAAACAGGTATGTCGGGAAGTTTGTTTCCTTCTCTTTTTTTTCCCAGTATGCAATTTATTCATGTTTATCTATGCTGGTAACGGTAACAACTCACATATTTTTTTTTATTTTAAAGCTCAATGACACTGAAAAATGGACCCATCTTAGAAGTTGCCTTGTGAAATCGGATGATTGCAGTAGCCTGTCAAAAAGATACAAGGTCTCTCCTTTTCTGCAACCTCCCCTATTTTACCTGATGTGATGTCTCAAAGTTTCTACCATTTGTATTGCGGTGATTTTAGTTATACCATTCGACTTGATGCAGAATCTTTTTGTACTTGATGCAGACTCTGAAACAATACAAGCTTGCTGATCTGACTCCCATCGAATCTGGCTGTTGCCGCCCACCGGCTGAGTATGCCCCCCTGTACCTTCCACATTGTATTCTGGACCTTTAATTGCTTGTCATCAGAGTGTGACATGGTTGCGGTTATTTCTCTGAACACTGCCAGGTGTGGATATCCAGCTTTGAATGCTTCCAACTTTGATCTGAGCTTCCATCCAGTGAGCGCAAACGTCGACTGCAAACTGTACAAAAATGACAAGTCCCTAAGGTGCTATGACTGCAATTCTTGCAAGTAAGCTGTTCATCTCCTATTTCACCTTCGAAATGCAAAACCTTTTTACAGTCTCAGTTCTCATTTGAAGTTTTTTTTGCTTCTAGAGCTGGCGTAGCACAATATATGAAAACAGAGTGGCGGGTGGTTGCCATCTTCAATGTGATATTGTTTGTTATTCTGGTAAGCCCAATTTTCCCTCAAATGCGATTTAGTGTATGCTCTTTCTCAACACAATAAATTGCCCCACCTTATTTGTTATCATGACTTTCTGATAGTTGTATGCGCTTTGCTTTTTCGCTAGTCATTGGTGTACTTTGTTGGGTGCTGCGCGCGTCGACATGCTGGAGGTAGCGATTCTAAACTTCCTGGAAGATGACAGCCACCCTTTGAAGTGAATCCTCTATATGTCAAGCAAGAGTTACATTTGATGTCCCTTGTGATAACATTGTTCATTCTTAAGTTTAGTTAATGAAATGCAATGCCGAGGCTTTTATTATGTGTTGCTTGTACTTGAATGAGAAAAAGTGGCGAGCCCCTTCTAAAATACTGCAACCTTGGAAGTCTCACAACAATTTTGGCTCCGTGTGCCTCTGTTTATGTTCCCACGCTGAACACCAGCAATATGCACGTCTAGATCTGTTAAATCAAAGTAGGCTTTATGCCCAAAGTTAGCACACCGAGAGAGCTAACATGGTTTAAGCAGAAAGGTTTAATCTTGAGTTGATTTGGTTGGGGTGCGCCGGCCCAGGCTGCAGTGCAACGCCTGGGCGACACCCAAGGGCCCCAGCAGCAAGCTACTGTGGTGGACCCTTCCCCATAAAAAATAAATTTAATATCGTTGTGGGCACATGGCCCACATATCAGATATTAAACTGATAAGAACAGATACTACACTTGATCTTAGCCAAAAGGCCGAGAAAGGTATGCTTTGAATCGTTGCCCTGCGTCTGGTTATATACTGGTTCTCCACCCCCTGTGCGCTCCCCGCTCAGCGGTGTGGGACTAAACGCGAGAGCACAGCACGGCGCAACCTGCTCCACCGAAATTCTTAATAGAAAGGAGGCTTAACTTGTATGGGCCAACAGCCTGGGCTGAGCAGAAAGCCCAAGTCTAATGCGGGCTAAAGAAATGAGCCCGCATCTCTTTCCCCCGTGATACTTGGTTCTCAAATCCAGTTGTCTAAAAAAATTCCGCTCAAAAAAAAAAAGTTGTCTAAAAAAATCTTGGTTCTGAAATCCTCAAAGACTGCGCTCCCGACTCTTCGGTATACACGTCCAAGAATTCAGTAACTTTAGTTGTGATTTTTTAGCACAGTAAGGAGAAATCAGCTAGAACCTTCGTAAATAAGCTTAATAATCCTTACTTTTCCTACTTAGCTCGGATCCACCATGTAGTGCCGCCTCATCTGATTCCAGGTGTTGTGTTTCTGATCCGTTGGATCTTGCGTCACGAATTTTGCTTTTGACGCTTCTACAAACCCTTCTTAGGATATGTATTTTTTTACAAACTTTTGGTTTGTGATTTAGTGGTGTACAATCTTTTATAAATCGGTTTTATCTTTAGAAATAAATAGATAACAAGAAAACTCTGATTACAGCCGAGATTATAATACACTAGCTATAAAATCAGAAAGTTATTTTCCCGAAACATAGTGAACTCTAAAATACAGGACATACATTCATCACAGACGTCTCGCTATCGGCGGGAACGTAGGATATTTCACTTTTATGAGACACCGAGTATAAAAACTGGGGTTTGATCCTTGGTGGGCCGGGGGGTGGGGGTGCCACTGTTGTCCTAACCATCCAACTACATGTCTGTTCTCTTTAAAAAAATGCGACTTGGGGGTAAGAAGCCCTCCAAGCAATTCAATAGATGATAATTGGTGTGTACAGCAAGAGAGCGGGCGCTAGCACTCAAACTCAGGATCTCGCGGGTCACTGCAGGTATCAGCACCCGGCAACCATCCGGGCTATGCCCCGGTTCACATGTCTGTTCTCTTAATTAAATACAACTTGTTATAAATAAAAATCCATCGCAAACCAAATAATCTCCCAATGCAACTTTAGGACATCCTTTTCTTCTCGCGCCTAAATAACATGAAATACGCCGCTTTGGTCTACAACTTGGGAAGATTAACACTAACAGACCTGCTGATCCGAATATACATACTCCTACATAGAGTCCCAGAAAGTGCAAGGTGATGTCATGTTTCACGCCCAAACACCCTCCTCAGATCTTCTTCAGTTATGTTAGGTGGAGGGTCTTTGTCGAGGCCCAGTTCAGCCACAATACGTTCTTCAACATCATAGTCCTAAAGAAAATACAGAAGAAAAGATTAAGCAATCAACATCATGCAGCTACAAATGGTAATAAACCTAAAACAAGATGTGGCATTACCGCGTACATACGTCTTATCCTAGTCTCCTCAGCCTCCTCCTGTGAAAAGAGGGGGAAACAATAGTAATTAACAACGAAGCAACACAATATTAAATGTTCACTAGGAGATAGATCATCATACGCTATCAGAATTATCAGAGTCACTCCTATCATATCCAAATGACGAATATGTGTCCAAGTGACCACCAGTGTATGCATCATCCTTGCTGGGGTGCTTCATGTAAGCACTTCCATTATTTATACAACCATAGCAGTGACCTATTTTCAACCGAAAAAAATAACAGAGGGAATTAGTATGACTGTCAAATGCCCAGACAGGCATAAACACATAATTATGAACATGTGTATATACATCCATTACACATGACAGCATGAAGCAGTTTTGAGGTATTACAAATGTCATGTCATCAAGGGAAACAGAAACAGGCAAAAAAAAACAGGTGGACTTAGAAAGTATCAATATCTAACAGCAACAGATAAGTTCGAGTTAGTGCAACCCACAAATTATAGCTGAAAATTACTCCGTCTTAGATAAGAGCGTAGATTACCATTGTCATTAGGTTCAACAATGCAGAAACAGTTAACCACCAATTCTAATTGTTCTCCTTTCATAAATTTGACTTCAACAAAGAACATACTGTCTTTGCTACGGTCAATATCCTCAACTCCATTCCTATTTGCAGTGAAATTCAAATGATAGTAGCTGCCGATACTACTCTCAGAAATATACTGGCAGTGAAGAAAATCTTTGAGTTCATATGGAAGATCCTGAAACCAAGGAACATGAATCGTATTAGCAATTTTTTACATGTATAAGACAATAAGACATAGTCCAATACTGGAAGTGGCATAGGTAATAAGGATAGGAGGAAGGGAGAGCAAAACCCCACAGGTTGGTGATTCTCGTTATACTGGTCCATTAAAGCTTGAACCAATGAGCGCATCGGATCAAGAGTTTTCTCAATCACTTGTGATTTTCTACGTTTCTTCCTTGTGCCGTCAGGCCAGTAAAGGCATCGCCGTATAGCCATCTCCTTTTGAGAAACCCCAGCCAGCTCCTTGCACCTAATTTATAAAGGAGCATTCTATGAGATCAGTACATTGTACTTTCTGAAAAGCAGGGAATACGTGAAACTCTGCTAATGTTATCAGCCTGACAAAGAGCTAGGGTGATTAGTTTGTATGGAAGGATGTTAGTACAGATCGAACAGCTCCCAAGTTGCACCTCTAACATATATCAAGGTAGCAATCGTCTAAAATGAAGCAAAATGAAGTGCTTACATGCCAAGTTATAAACATGTACTTTCGTTGTTCATTAATATAAGATATAAGACGTTTTGGCAAACTAAATTAGCATGCCAAAACATCTTATATTAGTGAACGAACGAATTAATTCTTTTTCGTTTTTGAAGACAGTACCCATCTTTCATTTTAGATCCCAGCTAAGTGTGCTCTTATATACTGTTTTGACTTAATGGGACTTAATGCTCTGTTGTCACCATCGTTTAGTATGAGAAAAGATAGTTACATATGTGCGCATGGTTAAAACTTAAAAGCTAAACAATTATAGAAATTACAGCTCACATAGCTAGGCTAGATACAAAATAATGCACCCTTAATTTAAGAACTGGAACCTTTAAAATTAGCTTAGGAATGTATTCTTTAATGACCTTGTGAACTTTCCTACAGACTAACTTAGCGGCATCTATACTTTTCAATAGTTATGCTATAAAACTGTGCTTATATTTTCTGACTTACATCATAGAGGCATGTGGACGTGTACCCCCTGTTTGAATATGATCAGTTGCAACTTTGCAAGTATGCACATAAATCGGGATAAGGAAGACGATAAAAATCTAGAACAAAATTGAGAAACATTACATCATTGGACTCCGACGGTCACGAAGATAGCGGTCGATGGCATTGTCCGCTTCTTGTAAGCTCTGAAACTGTCCACCCACAGGAGGATATGTGTGGAAAGATCCATTCTGATCAACCCTGATGTAAAACGTCGAATTCCAATCACGACGTAACCGGACCAAAAGAGACGACCCAGGAGACGTGGAAATGTAGCTTCGTGATACTGGCAAGAACACAGCAGTGTGACCAGCAACTGCCCGGCGAGACCAGAAAGTATCGGATTCCTTCATTGCTATAGAGTGGAGGAACTCCTTCCAGGATGATTCGTCTGGTACTTGCAGAGTTTGTGCAGATCTAAGCTTAGAAACACATTCCTCGTCATACCTGCAGCAGAACAAGGTCGATATACGAGTAGAACAACTATTAACCTTGGGAAACGAATATTTCATGTAAGCGTTGTCGTCGTGCTATGATTTATGTTTGCTTTCTTCAAAACAAAGAATGCAAAAGGCCAAAAGCAGATAAAGGCTAGAAAATCCACTAGAATACATGGATATCTGCATACCAGAACCCTCTCGTTCCCAAGGATTTCCCATCGGTAACTAATTCTATCAACGCCCTTTTCGAAGACGACGAGTAGATCGGAAACAGAAACGAATCGGGGCATACGTATGGTGGACGATGGATCGGGACCCGGACATCCAGCGCGGACCGGGGTCGGCCGGCGGGTCGACAGTGTAGCCGCTGCTGTTCCGGGGCGCCGCGGCGTTTTGCAGGCTGCTGTGAGCGCGAGGGCTGGCGGGGAGGCCGGTTTTGGTGATTATGCAGGTTTCGATCAGAGAAGGGTTTTATATTGTTTTAGATTTAGATGACGTATTTTTATTTGAAAACCAAATCATAAATTTGGTAAAACCTTTTTGGTATTATAGTAGAGATATTATAAAATATTATATCTCTATTACTGAATTTTCTCCAAAACTTTTCTCTCAAATGTCTTCAGAATACAGAGGTCCTGATTTTGATTTTGAAAACACCTTAAAATTTATTCCTGAAAATGACTTATTTTCCAAATTTTCATCATATTTTTTCTAGCTTAAAATGATGTGGGAATGATATGGCACGCATATAGGCGTCATCTAAAACCCTTAAAAGTGGTCAACACATTGCAGTGATATTTGATTTGCTTCTGAAATGCTAGTACATGCCATTTATATATAGTTACTCCGTATCTGATTTTAGAGTTCAATGGTGTTATGTGAATGAACTCGGACAATAGTCCAAGGATGAATAACAAAGTTTCCATCTGCAGGGTTTCATGATCATTGCTTTTCCCAAGACAACAACGACATTTTCAAGAACACACAAGCTGTGTGTCTTCTATATTAAGACAGAGAAGAAAGTTTACAAGATCTAGCCATGATCACAGACGATCAGGCTCGGCTCCACTCACCGTTCCTCCTGCTCTACCTCCCCTAACACTCCACACAACTTGGCTTGCAACCATAGGAACCGAGCCAGGGCATTAATCTCTTTTCGATGACAGCGAGGAACTGCTTCAATCAGCCTACTCAACCACTCGTTAATGGAAGCGTCTGTCCGGAGTGAACCTGCAAAGTCTGTACTTCGACATTGGCATTTTCGATCAAGGATATATTAATATCAATATATACCAATTACATTCAGCTTCTGCAACAACACAATAGCCTAATGGTAGTACGGATGCACACAACTAAAAAAGAGAAAGAAAGCTAAGAAATAAAGGTCTCGTTATGGTATTTCAACCCTAGCAGCAACAACACAACCGTCACCAAGACAACACCTGAACTCCAGGCTCTCCAAAGCGACGCCTCCAAGAAGGAAACAGTGCACAAGCTTCATCATCACCCCATCAAAAGGTCTTAGGTTTTCAACCTGAAGATATTTCCCGCTCTTAAAACAATATCTTCAATAAGGCCTTTGTCAGGCACAACCAATTAAGGTCAGGTCTTGAATTTTCACACTAAAAGGTGAGACTCCGAATTTCACTTGTGCTGCCGTCGCCACTTACATATTGCTTCGTCGCGAAACCTAGAACGCCAAGCAAGTTCCTCAACAACACACCGATTCGATCTTCCATTGCTAGTCCTCTCATCCGGCCTTCATGATATTTCCCGACTCTGATTTCACCATGAGCCAGAATGTCATCTGGTGGCAACACGGAAAGCTTCACGCCGCTCCCTCCACTATCGAAATAAAAGCATGGGATGCGCACGACCGAATATCACCCGATCCAGCAAATTACAGGCAATAGATGCACTGTTACATTCGCCGGCGGAGCTTCCGGAACACAACACTTCGGCCAGATAAAGAAGGACAGGCTTCTGGCATATATTCATCTTCGCACAAGAGAAACCCTAGGACCGCCGCCTTTATTCAGATTGGACCTCAACGGCGCCGACCATCGCGGGTCGGTCGAGGCAATGCCGGAGACACTAAGCGAAGAACATGAAGTCCGAAGATCCCAAGCCTTCGCACGAGCGGCGCCTGCCGGTCCAGCAGCCGGCTCTCCACCATGGATAGCCGAGACCGCGGAGGGGACAAGGTTAGGGCCGATCTAGGGTTTGTGCCCAATCTAGCCCATCACCCTGCACCTCCGTAGCCGGCAAGGCACGCCGCCGGTGGCATCCACCACCGCCACCCCGACACCAGGATGCCGCCCGGATCGCCTCGCATCAGATGAGCCGACCGCCGCCTACCCAACAGCTTGAGCAGCCATCCCCAGCGTCCACCGATCCCAGACCACCGTTTGGCGGCTAGGCCCGGCGGCAGTAGTGGCGAGGAGGGCCGGGATCGGGGCTTGCTGGCGGCCCGTTCGGTCGCCCCTACAGCCGCCCTGGGGAGCGACCCGAGGGGAACTGTCCAACTTTAGCTATTCACTAGTACCTACAAATTGACATATAACACTTCTGTCGATTGTCGCAAATTTGATATGCAATTAGCACATATATCAAACGATCTCTTTCTTGTTTGTCACTGGCTGTGAGGGCCACACCCCGACTGCTTAACTGCATGTTTTGATGCTTTTCTACGAGGTCACAATTGGCTTCACGGACATATGCAGACTACAGACAGAACAACTGCATGAAATTTGTTTTCAGAGTGGAAGCTTCGTACCCCTGGAAGAACTTGTGCACCCTAACTCTTATCACGAGTTAGGGCAGCTGGAAAGCCTGAAGCACATTCGAATTCACAGTTTTAAGCTGCAAAGCGAGTCCGTAAGCACTACTAGGCACAGGCACGTATGAAAGCATCATCTCCCGTTCTACATATTTTAAACTTCAAAACTTCTGGCACGCGTAAGCTGAATGGAAGAGCCTGGATCATTTTGTTTCATCCCATTTTTTCGAAATAGGTGAGTAATTACTGAAATTTAATGATAAGCCAAAAGGCATAATTTTGTTGGCCCAGATACTGAATAATCTTGAAGCTGGGTCAATTTGACCACTTGATGCATGCTAAGGTATCGACAATCCGTTGTCACTCTCAAGAGTTTCAGGCATACGACGAACTATGTGTTTTATATACTTGCGCTCAGTATATTGTCCTTACCTTGTGTAGCATGAAGAAGTTTCAGAAAATACACCTTCTGAACGATTTCATAAACAAATTTGCAAAGTTAATTTAGTTTAACAATGAAGATGCAGAAACAAATCCAGCACCTGATATTTATTGAAGTCCTTAAGGCGAGACATGAACTTATATCGTTCAACGGGTCTCAAAATTGAGCAATGTTTGACGAACCTGTCAATGTAAATAAATGGCTCAACAGCATTACGTGGGCTGGGCAGCTCTGCTGAAATACTCTCAAGTAGAGCGGCTAAATCAAGATAGCAAATTGGTAACTACTCAGAAGAAATATATGTGCCCGATACATCTCTTCAAGTGTGCTTCGCTGAACTCTATTTGTCATTCACAAGGGGGCTGTAAACAGGGTACCACATCTTCCGAGCCACGTAGTCCACTGTGTCCGACTGTGAGCACATAAAGAAAATCAGGCACTGTTCTGGCAAGCAACTTTACGGATGTGAGATTTGGTATGTCATACCTCTGACATGCTCCTGAGCTCTCTAGGATCCACATCAGCACATCCTTCGGCCAGATCTTCATCAACAGCGGCACGGGCGACTGCAGCGCCGACACGTGCGGTGATGTGCCTGATACTGCAATGTGGGTGGGTGGTAGTTAGCAGCGGTAAAATACAAGGCATGTGGTTACACAGTGCAATGGCAAGAGCTGGGTGAGGAGCTAACCTTGATATTGAAGGAAAGAGGATTCCTTTTCGAATTGCATCATCAGTGATGTATGAAGCAAGGCTGCACCAGCAATTATTAGTTTAATACTTAGCTCAATTGTGAAAATCAACTACAAATATTGTGCAATGTAAATTGAAAAATCAATAATCATGGGTCCACTTTGTGAAAAGCCTTGTGATTGAAGCCTGCAAACCTAAATGTTTAGCACTTTGCCTCCAAATGGCAATAGTACCTACAAGTTTGTTTGCATCTTGCGCAAATGATACTTAAATTAAGTAAAGCAAGGGAATATCATCAGTTAAACCAATGACATGATCCAATGAAACAGGACTTACCACTCAGATGCAGCATGGAGCATGCCATCCGAAATATGCCGAGCACCTGAAAGAAGGGCTCCTAAACCAATCCTGTATTTCACACAAATTTACATCAAGTGAAAATGAAAACCAAAGAATGGCCAGAAAAAAAAACAGAAGATTGTCATACCCAGGAAACAGATACATGTTGTTTGCTTGATTAGCATACCCTTTTCTACCATTGCCTAGGACATTCAAAAAATACCATTAGCAGTCACCAACAGGAAATTTAGCACAAACAATACAAAGGAGGTTAGACATGACTCACTTAAAGCAACGTTACTGAAAGGGCTTCCGCTAGCAAATACTGCATTTTCTCCAACATGCTTGAATACATCTTCAGGTGTACACTCGGCTGTAACGAGAAAAGGCCAATGTTAGTCAAGTCCTTATTACAAGTACTCCCTCTGTTTACAAATATAAGATGTTTTAGACACCTTCAAAGTGAACTACATACACACCATAGTGAGTGAATCTACACACTAAAAGTAGACTAGATACATACCAAAGTAGATGAATCTACTAAAACCTAAAACATCTTATATTAGTGAACGGAGGGAGTATTTAAAAGCTAAAAATTAGGGGTAAACCTTTTGTAGTTGGGTTTGACATTGCAAATATTGCAGGGCAGGGGGAATCAGATTCTTTCATAGCCTTGAGAACCTGGAAGTATAAAAAAATCCTGAAGTTAAAACTCAAGTGCTGAAAATGATAGAGTAGGACATGAGAATATCATATAGGAGTATAATTAAGCACTTGTTAAGATGATATTAGCCAATTTAATGTTATACGTTCAGAAAGTAGACGGTTTTGGGAACCTAACAGGAGATGCACATATTTGAGGCTGTCGTTGTTCATGAGACAATTCTGAACCATGCTGAAGCATGCTAAAGAGCAGATATGTAACAATGAAATAAATAGTAAGGTTAAATGGACTACTTGCAGCTATAGCCAAGCCTCTGGTTTGAGGTTGGTATGAGTAGACTGGTAAATAGGGAAACAAATAAAAGAATAGACATCAGCTTCCAGCAGTCATTACTCATGAGATAAGAGATTGCACCTCTTCAGTAAAAATACCACCAACTCCAGATAGTCCTAAAAGCACATGAGGCTTTACTTTCTTGACCTGATGATGAGCTGAATCAGTGAAACTACAAAACCAGTTGGAAATCTTTCGTGCTAATAACATTGATTTAGCTCAAGATTAAAGAAATATTAACAAAATTTAAATACCACTTCAACAAGACTAGCCCCCTCATGGAGATCTTCAACCTCTTCAGGACCAAAACCTCTGGCAAAACGAGCAACTGCTGGATCCAGGTCCTTTCTACCTTTGGTAATAAGACCCTGCATGGTACATCACAACAGTGGCACGTAAGTACTCAGCCTATTACACACTTACAAATGATGACTTAGTGCTAAAATGTCAACTGAACACATATGACAGAAGATATCTAGCAGGAAAGCATTAAACATGTATTTGATTGCACAGATTAAACTTACATCCTTGTCAAGGACCCAGAACTGATTGTGTCCTTCGCCCAGTTCTCCAACTTTATGGATCCCTGGCATCCTTAACATTGCATGCTTAGCCATGTTAAGCACACCTAACCCAGCACTGAATTCTGAAGAGGTGTTAGAATTGACGAAACAAAATTTTGACAAGCAAAAGATTATATGAAATATACTGAGGAAAATGTGCAATCATGTCAAACGTATCACATACCTTCCAGCTCCCACCACAACTATTTTCTGCTTAGTGAAGTCTGTTAGGGGTCGACCCTGTGCTCTAACAGCTCCAAGTAGACCAGCTAGAGCAACTCCTGCCGTCCCCTATGAAATAGGAAGAGACCAACAAATTATAATATATAACTGGAAGGAAAGGAAGAGTGCTAATACTCTACACAACAGCAAAGTTGGGGAATCATCTTACCTGTACATCATCATTGAACATGCAGAATCGGTTCCGATACCTCTGAAGAGTTTCAAATGCCCATTTCATTTGGAAGTCTTCAAACTGAGGATTTACCACTTTAGCAACGGAGCATGATTGAGTAAGCAAGCAAAGTATGACCACACCACACATACATACATACATACCTGAACAATTGCTTTAGGCCACCGTGCATGAACAGCTTCCATGAATTCATCTACAACAGCTAAGTATTCCTCTCCTTCCAACCTAGGTTGCCTCAATCCTAAATCTAAGAAAATACTCACTTAATAAGCTATGCTATGATGTAGGAATTTACTCCTAACAGCAAATCAGTTTCTACCCTTTTGTTCTAGAGAACTAGTATGGTTAGACTTTTGATTTAATCAGAGAATGCCCATCTGTGCTTGCCGCAAAAGTGGATAAAAACATTTATATGAACTGTTTCAGAAGTTACATTTAATGTAGCTTACGCACATAGCTTGTCGTCAAGCAGCTTTTGGTTATTTGTCCCCACGTCAAGCATTATTGGGAGAACCTAAAGGAGGGAAACATATAAAATGGGGGAAATGCCATACACAACCTGTAGATAACGGAAGAAATTTGTTTTTATGATCCAAGCAGAAAGGAACACATTAATATACCTTCTGTGGATTGATACCAGCAGCTGCAACATAAACATCAAGTTTACCAATAGGTATACCTATGCCCTGAACACCAAGATCACCTAGCCCTAGAATGCGACTCCCATCGGTCACAACTATCATGTCAACCTGAAATAAGAAACGGCCAACCACATGAAGAAGTTCAATACAAGCAAAGCAGGAATGGGAGCAATTATATTACACTTATATATTTTATTAGATAGAAATATATAGTACTCCCTATGTTCACTAATGTAAGACCTTTCCGATATTTCAAAATGGACTAGATACGGACCAAAATAAGTGAACATGCACACTAAAACACGTCTAGATTCATGCATTTATGAAAAAAACTGAAAAGATGTTACATTAGTGAACGGAGGGAGTATAAAGCATGAAGCATACATATGGAAACTGACAATAGATTTCAAAGTAAATTACTCTGCAATCCCTGTCAGCATCAATTTGCAATTCGATGAACGCAATATGATATCAAATTGATGCAACATTTAAATCTCAACCTTCTCTGTGCAGCTACAGTGGTGAACAAAAAAAGTATTACTATCACTTTGTTGGAAACAGTACGCGTACCGTTTCTGCTGGCCAGTTGTAAATCATGGACATCATCTCCCCCTTGTCCTTTGCGCTGAAGTACATCCCACGGGGGCGCCTGAAGAGACCGCTGTAGTTCTCACAGACCAAGCCGACAGTGGGGGTGTATATGATGGGCGCGAAATCCTTGATGTTGTCAATCAGCACCTATGCAGGAACATAAACGCGTCAGTCAGACACGCAATTCACTGCCACGATAAAAACAAAAGGCCAGCCACCACTTGTAGCAGAGGAGCGGGAGGTCACCCTGTAGTAGAGCGTCTCGTTCCGGTCGTGCAGCCTGTTGAGGATCCTCCACTTGGCGAGCGAGACCACCGACTCGGGCTCCCCCTTGGTGTTGTGCTCCAGCGAGTGGTACGAGTTTACTGTGTAACAACACGGGTAAGGGTTCACGACGTTAGCGGGCGACGACGGATTGCGTGATCTCGCTAGAGAGAGATTCGGCCCTAGCGTAACCGAGGACGCGACAATGAGAGGGGGTGCGCGGGACGACTCACTGAAGCGCTCGTACTGCTGCTCGAAGGACATGACCCGCGGCGGGAGCAGGCCGCGGAGGCCCAGGCGGTCGCGCTCCGTGAGCGGGAACGCCGTGTCCTGCGCGAACACGAAATCGAACATGAGAACCGCGTCGGATCGCGAGATCGAGGAGAGGTCGGGGGAGGTCGGGGAGGAGAGGGCTTGTATACCTTGTTGTACCATGGGTCGTGGAGGATGTCGGTGCCGCGCTTGTGGACGATGCAGGGGCCGCGCAGGGCGGAGCCGGCGCCCGCGGCGGGGGCGGACGTGGACAGGAGGCGCCGGATCTGCGCCGACCGCCGGGCCGCCGCGTGTCGCAACATCGCGCGAGGGTCAGCTGCTGCGGCGCTCGGGGGTCGGTCCAATGGCGGTAGTGGCGGTGGCGGTGCGCGAGACGGAGCTCCTGGCAGACGGGGAATAGAGAGAGAAAAGGGAATCCGATTTGAAGGGGGAGGAATGAGTCGCCGGGCGGTGCGGGCACCCGCGGTGAGGACAGGGTGCGGTGGGAGTGTGACGGCCTGACGCCAGCTGGGTGTGGTTTTGGGTAACATTTCAAGTGGGATGGGACTTTCCAGCAATCCCGTGTCCCATCCCATCCCACTAATCCCGTTTGACCCTCTCAGTAATTTCACTAATCCCGTACGGGCTGAGTGGGACGAGCCCAATCAGCCCAGCGACAGCCCACGTGTCCCTCACGCCCTCTGGAGCGAACCCTCTCACGCAGTTTTTGCACGCCCACGCGAATCTTCCGCCGCCGCCGCCTCCGGCATCCCTATCTCCGCGCGGCCGCTTCCTCTCCTCGCTGCATCAACTTCTTCCAGCGCGCGGCGACCTCGGCGATGGACGCGTTCGATTCTGAAGGCGCAGGCGAGCCTGCTGGCCTGTACGCCGAGCAAGGCGCGGGTGTCGATCAACTGCGCAGGACAACGAGATCTCCCTGGACCGGAGCGGCAGGCTCGGCGGCAGCAGCCCAAGGGCCGTGAAGAAGCAGCTGCCGTCGTTGACAGGGGGTCTGGACGCTAGCCGGCGGCGGAGCGTGGAGGAGGTGCTGCGGGAGACGGGGGCGGACATCATCGGGCTGCAGAAGGTGCGCGCCGAGGAGGAGCGCTGGATGCGGCCTGTCGGAGCTGGCGGCCGCGCTGGGGATGCGGTACGTGTTCGCGAGAGCTGGGCGCGTACCAGGTCCGCTTCACCGCCGGCGGCGACCTCGAGACGGTCGGCCGCTACGACTTCGACGGGCAGCTTATGTAGCTCTCTGTTCATTTGCTCCGTTAACTTCTGAAATTTGGGATTATTTGTGAGTTTAATAGGGGCAAGTGGGATATCCCGAAGAAATCCAATTCGTTTTTGAGTTGCTGGGATTACAGGGAGATGGGACAACGGGATAATAGGGACGTGGGAGAATGGGAGGCGGACGTCCCATGTCCATCCCACCTGAAACTTTAGTTTTGGGGCGGTGAGGGGCAGCGCGCGGAGCAGCGGACGCGGGACGCGACGCGGCTCGACTAGTGAAGGCGCTGTCGGGTCACTCGGGGCCCAACCGGCAACGAGAAAAGAGGAATTTGCTGAGCACACGCGGGGATCTCTCGGTCGTTTGCGTCGGCTTGGCGCATTAGGATTTGCTGAACGCACCAATGAAAAATGACAAATCTGGTCTTTTTATAGGAAACAATGTTGGAAAATGATACACAGAGGCGCCGCATCGTGAGGCTCCGCGTGCGGCGGAAAAAACGCATCGCTCTACTTAGGCAGCGACCGCATCTTATCCCTCAGGCTGCAACCCCACCTTATGTCGAGTACCCCTTCACCACACATCGCTTATCTGTGGAGCCCGACGGGAAGCAGCGCCAAGAGGGAAGATAGGAGGAGCCGGCCGCCGTCGCTGCTGAGCACTGAGCAACGCTGGAGGTTGCCTTGCCGCCGAGCACGACGCACCGTGGGAGGCCGCCGTCGCCGCCGAGCTCGACGCAGCATGGGAGGTCGCTGTCGCCGCACGACGCAACAGGGGAGGCCGTCGTCGCTGCCGAGCGCGGAGCCATGCGGGAGGTCTTCGCCACCGCCGAGCACGGAGCAGCGCTCGAGGCCGCCGCCGAGCACGGAGCAGCGCCGGAGGACGCTGAGCACACATCGGAGGAGGCCGCAAGTACGTACTACCGAGCACTGCGAAGCAGAGACGCCGCCGTCGCCGCACGACGCAGCGCGGAGAGCGGCCGCCGTCGGGCACGCTACAAAAGGGGAGGCTGCCGCCATCCAGCATGCAGCCGAGAAAGCAACTGACGCCGAGCACGCAGCAGAGCCACTCGTCGACGAGCGCAGGGATACACGAGAGGAGGATGCCGTCGTCCCCATGGGGAGGCTCAGGTCGACGAGAACATGGAGCTACTCTAGTCGTACTAGCCATGTCCATCTCCGCCACTGAGCTATCTGCGCGAGGAGACGTTTGCTCGCCTCCATCTTTACTTGCCTGATTAATTTAGTACTACTAGTAGTAATTTACAAATTAATTAGTAGTAATTGCCCGATTAATTAGTGATAGTTGACATATTTACTAGTAACTGCTAGAGTGTTAAGATTCTAATTGCCAGATTAATTTTGGGCAGTTGCCAAGTTTAAATGAGACTAATTTGCCGGATTAATTAGGGGCATGGAGATTTTATTCCGCTGAACTTTATACGGCAGTCATTCCTAGTTAATCTGGCAGTGGCTACCGAATAACCTGGTAATTGCATGTAATTGACATAATGGTGACTATACTAATTAAACCGGCAGGAATGATGTCATGCAAGTGAGATGGTCACTTTGGCGCTCCACAGAGTTCAAGCTCTCGTATTGTTCGACCACTTTGGTATAGTGCCTTCTGCTTTGCTATGACTTACTGCTATTAGTGCATTTTTTCCTGGAGGATGTAGTGATATACTGGTAGACTTTGAGATAATTACGTGGCTGAAGCCCCATCAAATGGCCACTGTGCAGTTCACTGTATTCAGACAGCGACATGACGAGATAAGCCTGTGTGAACAGCGCAGGACAAGTTTGACTTTTCTAACGTGAACCCATGCGAACAGCGAAGGAAGGACGCAGACGTCGCAGAGTTTGCCAGGCGCCGCACGGTAAGAGTATTGTGCGGCGCCGCTGGGTAGTCCGATCCAACAATGTTTAGACGGAAATGACACGTTCTTCTGAAAAATAATATAGAATCTGACCATTTTTCCCAATTCCCTACAAGGAAAAGTTTAGATCAAAATTACTCGCTCTGAAAACTAATATAGAATCTGACCATTCAACAACGAGATGTTGGCTCCCTTTCTTAATTAGGTAGACTTGGGCCATTATGCAATTCCAAAGTCGTCTTATTCAAAGGCTCTAGGTCAAGGAGTTGAGGTGTTGAGCGGCTATGCGCGCCTGAACTAGGTGCTGGGGTGCCCAAGCTTAGCGCCCAACCTGGGGTGTAGACCTCTACGACCTCAACATCACGGGTCACGACGTCGAGCTCGGGCTGCTAGATGCCCCGATTTAGGGGCGTTCGGCATGTCCACGTCACACCAAGGTGCCACGTCAGCAAGACACCTCGACATCTTGGTTTCGGATGTTGAATAGTGCAACCCCAACGTTCTTGATACATGGTATTGAGGAAAAGAATCAAATCAAAAGTTATTTTCTAGAAAATACCATTTTGTGATAACCTATGTGTTAGAAAATACCACCTCCCCCGTCCGACAACACCGACACCGACGAGTTCGACGACGAGAACAAAGATAGCGCAGACGACGTTATTGACGCAGTGATGAACGCGAAGTTCATGGCTGACGCGGAGCAGGAGGCAGAGGAGGAGCGGGCGGCCCACGCGGCATTCAACATGAAGCAGCAACACCGCCGGGAGGCGGCGACCGTAAGGGAGGAGTCTGATGGGGACGAAGACGACGACGACGACTGGAGCGGACCTGACCCGGAGGAGAAAGCAATAGAGAAGAGGGCTTTATTCGCGTCCTTCGAGATGCCGAAGAAGGCCCAAGATAACGCCAACGAGGCGTTGCAGCAGCAACTACTAGAGGACATAGGGGCCCACCGAGCTCTGGCGAGCGTGCAGTGGATGGAGCGGCGGGCAGCGACGGAGAAGCGGAGGAGAGGGAGACAACGACGGGGCCGGATCGTCCAACCGCCCCGAGGGGCGACAGGTAGTCTAGGGGCCTAGCCATTTTCATTTTAGTATTGTATTTGTTTCCTCTTATTTTCCGTTTATTGCTTATTTAAATTATGCTTTTCAATTGATGAATGAAAAAATAATATGTGTAGGGCGGCTAGGGCACCGAGACACAAACGGAGGCGCGGTAAAAAATGATCATTTTTGTATCCATGGACCGACGCAAACAGACGCAAATGGTCGCTTTGGACGTCCTATTTACATCACCCCGTTGAAGATGCCCTAAGAGCAACTCTAATATAGAGCCCGTAAATTCCACCGGGACTGAATTTTTCCGGTGGATTTACGGGTTCGGGCTAAAAGCCGCATAGAATAGAGCCTAAATCGGCGACCCGACCCGAAAAAATTTCTCGGGGGCCCGAGAAACTCCGCGCGGCCCCTATTTATACACGCCGCAGAGGGGGCTCGGTTCTGAAACCCTACTCCCCTCTGCCGCTTTCGCCGCTCCGTCATCTTCCGCCCCGCTATTCCGACGAGCAATCCGAGCGCAGCCGCCACCGCATTCGCGCTTCCGTGTGCTCCACCTCCACTGCTTGGTTGGCACCGGCAGCTGCAGGAGGGTAGGCAGCCGGATTGGCGGCAACAACTCGCCGTCGTGCCCCCCGGTCTTCCGCTCGAAGGCGGAGCAGCGAAAGTGGAACCGCTCCGAGGGTGCGCGAAAGCGGAGCGCGCAGCGGTGGACGAATTGGGGCCTGACGCCTCCGGGGAACCTCACCCGCTACGCCAATAGCGGCGAGGGCTCTTCCTCCGGAGCGTCGGGTCGGACCCTAGCGCCGCCCGTCGACGACAGCAGCGACGAGGAGGAGGTGCCGCGTCGCGGCGTCTTCAATTCCAGGGACTACGTCCACAACAACGACGAGGAGGCGACGGTGATCGGCGTGCGTGCTTCCGCCGCGAGGAGGCGGACACCATCCGGCAGGTGCACGAGTAGGCGCGCGCGGGGTTCCGCCTCGCCGTCGTCCGCCGCCCCGTCCTCCGCGCGTAGAGGCCCCGGTAGGGCCGAATTTTGTTCATCGTAGGTCGCGCAGCGGAGGAACTACCTATATGTGATGTTTATTTTGCGATCGATATGTAAATTATGTAAGTATGAATTATGATTTCATCGCCGAACTTTTTCTCCCGCTAGATTTAAATTTCAAATTTTTCGGTTCTGATTACTTTCTGTGATGAGGACATCCCTACCTCACTACTACC
>NW_025900554.1:0-29689 GCF_022539505.1 Lolium rigidum | reverse complement strand
GCCCATTTGAATCTTGTCAAATCCTAGGTTTGACCAAGATAATTTAAACAAGCTTAAAACATGAATATGAAAAGGGGAGCATGTATCCTTCTTAGTCACTCTAAAATGTAATTTTTGGGAGGTTTTTGAAATTTCCATGTTTGAAACCCAAAACCACTTCTCTTCACATGCTTGACTTCATAAGACAGAGTTTAGGGGTTAGGGGTATAGATACATGATTTGTCTGGTTTAATATGTGTAGACCTTGTTTATCAACTTTAATGCTTACTATATGACATAAGAAGACTATGTGATTTGGTTTTTCATTTTTCTGTTTTTTATTTTTCTGCCCATTTGAATCTTGGTCAAATCCTAGGTTTGACCAAGATTTAGACAAGTTTAACACGTAAATGAGTTAACTTGGATTTCCTACCCTTGAATCCATAGGAAACTTTGTTCTAATGCACTATTATAATCAACCGAGTTTTTACACCAACAGGTCTGTCACTTACGTGTGGTGCCCACGCTTGAGGTCCCACACTTCAGTGAGCACAAGTCACGTGCTATAGGTACGCAAACTCCCAGCCATCTTCTTTGTCAAGAGAAGACGCATCAGGATGCGTATTGGAAGTCTGTGGGTCCTTCTGGATCCTTCGTTGTCCCTCTCACAAAAAAAACAAATCTCTCTCATTCTCGGCCTCGCTCGACTCGCTCGCTCGCTCGCACCTCCTGCTCACTGACAAACCCTGCACAAAAGTCAACATCATCACCCGAAAAAGGGGAGACACCATAATGCTCTCCCTTCTTCTCTCCTTCCGACTGATCCCTCTTCCTCCGAGTTTCACTCGACGGGCAAACACCCATGTGCTGCATAGTAATAGTAATAATAAAAAGGTAGTACTCGTTGAAAAATCGATATACGAATCTGTAATTAAATAGGTTAAACTAGGGTTTTGCCCAGTTCTACAGATCAAGGGTTCAAAAAAATCCAACTACGGGGTTCGAACAACACGATTCTAATCCAAGATTTTTTCGACCTAGGTCACCCAAATGGCCTCAAACTATAGGGTTAGCATCTAGTGCAGTATGTGTGAAAATGTATGCACTATGTGTGCTATAACTTGTATGTCTTTCATATTTGAACCAAATTTGAACAAGTTTGAAATATTTGAAAAGGGGCTTTTGGCTTAAACGTTTGAAACCAAAAACCACTTCTCTTCATGCATGCTTGACTTCATAAGACAGAGTTTAGCTAGGGTTAGGGGGTAGATGCATGATTTTCCTGGTTTGAATATGTCTAGACCTTGTTTATCAACTTAATTGAATGCTTACTATATGACATAAGAATACTACTAGCAGAAGTGCCCATGCGTTGCATCGGGAGAAAGAAATATTTAAAGCTTCAGCAAACAATCCGTTTTAACACATATGTAGCTATTTTGGAACTTTTATTCACAAAAGCAATAACCTTGACGCCTTACCCTTTCGAACCGTACTCTCCCTCTCACATGAAGAAACAAAACGAACCGTCTATTTTTACTTGGCAGTTGTATGCATCGTGATATTTCAGTCAGAAAGTGAAATAACGGACGATGGAAAACCTTTTTCTTAGCAATTTTAGGAAATGAAAATCATATTCACCCACATGATCCATGTGTCATTCAAGCCCCGTATTTCCCATATTTTAATCAAAACATCTCCTAACAATGTAGCCTAATTAAGTCTAACGCTAGAACCATTGCCTTATGCATCTTGTTTAACAAACCCAGATTAATCATCGTTCAAATTCATTTAAAATTTTCGGGGCATGTTTTCACTTATTTCCAAATATCAGTTTCAGAAAAGAGCCTCAAAGTTGAATTCTTTTCAAATACAGCTGCAAGAGATCAATAGCTACGGACGATGTATCAGTTTAGCTTCCAATTAGTAGTATATGGTATTTTTCTTGTTTGTCTAACTGCTACTGAACTTGCATGAATCGAAGTCTGATTTTTTGTCTTCACCATGGAATGGAAGAAGAGTTCGAGCTTGTAAAAATGCCTTTTCTCCTCTACCCAATCGTCCTCCCCAACTTGTTAATACTCCAGGGGTATTTATTCTCAATTAGTAGCTTATTTTTTGAAGAATAGGAAAATTGCTCATGCGTTGCAACAAGATATTTATATTTATTTATATGGCATTAAAAGTTCTGAACTATTTTCCACACATTTAATTCTAATGCTTCAATTACGGGAATTTTTTCAGTTCCCATATATTTTGCTTTGTTTGATAGAAACAAAGAATGGGAGTTGCTGCACATTGTAAACAATGAGCTAACATGTATTTTGATGGAGCGATGGACATCACAAATATGGGTATGCAAAAAATTTCCCCTGGATGACTGGATGTTTGCGATGGCAAAGAACGTATACGCCATTGCCTAAGAACCAGCCCCTCGGCTCCACCGTGAAACCCCCCACAAGGCGGCACAGTGTGGCAGCCGATCAATCGAGGCGCCCCTGCAGATTGCGCTATATACGAGAGTTTCCCTCGCTGTCAACCAGCGCGCTCTCAAAGCGGTAGACGTGCAGCCCGCTCTGGTGACGCAGCAAAGCGGACTCCACCACACATGAAGGACGAACCATCCCGCTGGCCATGGCAGAGCGCCTCTACTGCCATCGATGAAACTTTATTTTCCAAAAACCATGGATGAGACAATCTTAATCCAGCGAAAATTAACAAAGGCCAAAGCGTCGATGCCCAGCCTTGCTGCCTTGATATTTCGTCCGTGCCCCACTACTGCTTGTTAATGGTCCGCAATCTGCCTGACGCTAGCAACAACACATCTTTCCCTGGAAATCCACCACACATACAAACGGGGCACACACGGCGGTGCTGCAGTTTCGAGTTGAAGTGATATTGACGTACCGATCCAGCCATCCAGCGTTCCAGACCAAGCATCACTTGCATCCATGAGGAGCTAGCTCACGCGAGCATGGCGCGCGAAACGGGCATGCAAGATTAACTTATACCCACGGTCGTGAAAAAGGCGACGTACCCTTGCGCGCCTAAAGCTTACTGTAGCCCTTCTCTTCCTCCCTTCCCCACTGCGGCCGGTGAGCTCAGCTGCTGAACCGCTGGTCGGACTGCTGATCCCTCGATCGGCCACTCCCCTGGCCGACGTGAATACGTGATGCGTCAGTGATCAGGTGGCGGTATCATGAAATTGGATCGACGGCGCGCGGCGCCAGTGATCACGATCCGGCGAGGAAGCAACTTCGTCGACAGGCGACTTGATCAGGACCCGGCGAGGCGGCAACTCTGGCGAGCGGCAACTCGAGCGGCTCTACTCGGTTTATGCGTCGCAGGTTTCGTAGACGAAGACACGTCGGTCCGAGACTTCCGCTACCAACGGAAAGCTTGGTTTCGATCTTCAGCTTCGAGACGAACAGGACGGGCCAACACGACCGTGAACGCCTTTTCAGCGCTGGTCGCTTAATATAGGTTGACTTGATGAGGATAGAGTCTCGAACTCTCAATCCAGGACTATTGGTTTTAGATCAGGACTATCAATTACTAAGAGTTTTGGTAAAAAACAGGCGGCGTTGCCTAGTAGGAAAAGAAAACCGGCTTTGAGTAGGGACGAAACGATGAGCTGTGCTCGATCCAGGGCCGATAGGAAAGGCATGAGCTTGAACAAACAAAGGAGGAAAAAAATAACAAACCGGTATAACTTATAAGTGGCACGGTGGGTAATTTACATCAATTGCAAGGGTAGTTTTAAGTTGGTATAAGGTATAGATAGGTATCCAGGGGTATATATGATGCCCCCCCACGGGGGCCTCACAGCGTTCCACGATAGAAAGTTGCCATGCGCTCGTAGGGGAGCCAGCCTGCGCCGTTCGATCTTGGAGCCAGCCCCGCGTCGATCCGGGCCGTTCGTCTTTGGAACAAAACCGAACCCGACGAAACCTAGCCCGGCCCAATCCCCTGGCTTCCTCCTCCCCAATCGGCTGGCCTCCTCCTCCCCCAATCGCACCTCGTCCCGTCGCCGCCGCCGCCCCCACGTCGATCCCAACCGCGCCTCCTCCCATCGCCGCTGCCCACGACGAAGGTCGTCGACCCAGACCGCGCCCCATCCCCGTCGTGTGTGGCTTGTGGTCTTCTCCATCGATACACCAAGCCAGGAGGTCAAGGAGGAAGCCCTCCATGGCGCCGCTGGTGCCCTCCATGGGCTGCCGGCGCTGGATACGACGGCGAGGTTTGGCAGCTGCTCGGCGTGGCGTCCATGGCCGAGCCCCTCTCCATCATCCTCTTGATTGAGGCCTCTATGGTCGTCCTCATCCTTGAAAACCGCGAGGCGGACAAGGTTGTCCTCAAGATTGGCCTACCAGATCCTCACCACCGAAGAAGAGCACAAGACAACCGGAAGATTGACCTACCAGATCCTCACCACCAACGGCTTCTGTCATCCAACCTTGTCTTCACTGAGCCGTCCTTCTCTATTTCTTCCTCTCTCTATCTCTCTCGCATTTTGCATCTGACCAAGACATGGACAATCTTCTGCTCTTGTTTTGTTTGTTCATCTTCAAGTCAGAATTAGAATAGTTCATGCACCAATTTATTGAGTACGTTTGGAGGGTGAGACGAGTGGAGTCCCCAGTGATTTCCTCCAGCGGCGGCAGGGATGGGGACTGGTTCTGGCTGTTGCTGCACTGGTACGGACAGATTTTGTGAGAGAGATGAGTTCGATCTAATTCCCCACCACTATTTTGGTTGTCTATTTGTTATTTATATCATCTTTCTGTTGAATAATAGATTCATGGCTTAATTTCGTGTGGCTGGTGCAGGCAAGGTACAACAAGATGAGGGGGAAGAGGTCGTGGACAGGGACCGCAGCATGCTCCAGTGCTATAGCGGAGGGACTAGCAGCAGGTTGGGCGGTGCTGCTCCGCCTCTTATATGAGGCGACCACGACGATGATGTCTGAATTGAATCACACCACACCTCCTTCAAATTACGCCATTGATTTTAAGGTATACCTTTTCCGCTTTCTTCTGCCATTTTCTTACTGTTCTTGTGTGTTTGAAGGTATACTGGAATGCTTGATGATATGCCTGCAGGAATAAGGGTCTAAGGATGTACAATTTTGCAACTGATGGTTTAATTCTTCAAATGGGAGTTTCACAGGGTCATGTTCTCTATGCCATTTCTTTTTCTAGATTGTTGTTTCGTGATTGATGCAAAGTTAGTGGTGTAAAATTGGAGATTGATCTTTCATCTATGCTCACTAATAGGAACAACTCTACCTGATTACTGGAGATCAATTGTGGGATATGATGATTGGCATCCTTGCCCGAATCTTGTATCTACATCTGTACGCACTGTCCAACCTAAAAAAAGATCTTCAAGGTAAGTTATGCCTTTCTCTCACTTGCTGATTCTCTCTTGCCTTTTCTTTACATATGATCATTGTTTGTGTATGTTTCACTATGTATTCTTGTTTCTGTTGGCACAAAAGCTGCGAGTGTTGCCTACAGCGCATGTGATGGGCCATAATTTTTCGAGATGATGAGTTTTTTCATGTAGTCTGTTTAGTTTTCTGGTTTCCTAATTGCAGCGCATTTCCCCCAATGATTCAGCTCTTAGAGAGCTTACAGATCTTAGAGAGCTTACATGCCTTGTTGCGGCATGTTATTGCTCTATACTTTCATTTGCAAGAGTTTATATCGTGAATTTAGTTACTTTACGAATTTGCAATACGAGGATATATTGGGTTTGACTAATTTTAGTTGTTCCTGCAGTAACTCTGATCAGAACAGACCGAACTTATCATTTTCTTTGGTCTCAATGCAGGGTAGCTAATATGTAGTGTTAAACTTGAAGTTTGCTACGGGGCTTTTCGTTGTAAGAAGTGTTTCTGGTGCTATTTTCTTTTCGGCGCATGCTTCTTCAGGTGGGTGACTAATTAGTTGTGGTATTTTGCACGATATGGGTGAGTATCCTGTTTGAGATATTAGCTACCAATAGGTATCTGATGTACTCAAATTATCAATAAATAAATGAGACATGCATGTTTTGTTTTGCCAGTATACATTTTTTCTCTTACCCTTTGGTCATGTGGCCCAGGTGAGCTACAACTTTTTATTTCTAAATCCAGTCCAAGAACCATCTTGGTTTTAACCAAGGTTTGGACTACTGGCATTTTGTGAAGTTGACTTTATCATTAAAAATGGCACTTCTTCTGGACATGTAAAGTGTTGAAAAGTTGTCCTATTTTTTGCAGTTCTATAAATAGTGAGGGAGCAACAGTTTCGATGCCGAGGTGAACATTCCGAATGAGATGGACCCTGACATGGGAGATTCGATTGCAGACCTTCATCTCTTGCAACTCTGGCTTAATGTGATCGCTGTGTTCCCTTCATATTTGCATATGATTTTATTACAGAGCCTTATTCTAACATCATGTTATTATGGGTTTCAAGCTTAAGAGATTTGAATGGTCCCCTTTTCCTCACTCTTCCCTGAATTTTCTCATTATTATGGACCATTGGTTTATTGTTGTAGCTTAGTTTCCTAGCATAGTGCTATCTAATTGATAGGCTATATATGATCTATGTGGGTTGTGAAAACTCACAGGAGCTGTAGATTCTTTTGTGCTAACTGATATATAAAAATAGTATATGTTATGTCTGTTTCATGAAACTTACAAGAGCTTTAAATTCTTTTACCAATGGGACAATGGTTGATGTTTTGTTTCTGCAAGTCTTCTCTTTTGCTGATGTCGTTTAAAACAAATTGGCATTCTTGAATTCAACTTATGTACGTGAACTTATATGTATGTTTAAGCTCCTAACATAAAATATGCTAAATTTGTTCCGTGTGTCATGAAACTGGAAAGATCTGCACATTTTTCTAAGCTCCCTTCAATTTTTTAAACCACTGAAGTGGACAGTGTCTGGTTATCTTTTACTTCCATAAGTCTACCCTTCCTGTGATTTTGTATGCTGCAATAACATCCTTCTGCAAAAGATTATTTCATCGAACTTATATTTATGTGTTAAATTCCTGAGTCGAAATATACTATCCTATGTGGGTCGTGAAACTGACAAGGTCTGTACATGGTTTCAGGGTCACGTCACTGGAGAGGAAACTACATCTACACCAAGATCTGCAGTGAGCGACCTTAAAGCTGGAGGCGCTAGCCCGACGGCGTCCACATCCACTGGTGTGTCGACCGACAAGAACAGGAACTATGTTGTCCTGGCAGGCACCATTGCCGGTCTGAGACCTCTAGGTTGTTACCTCCCGTCGAAGGAACCCAAGAAGACAGAAGAGGTCGTCGACCAAATGGGACCTGCGGATGATGGTCTGCCTATCAGTTAGAACATGTTTGCTGCAGTACATGGACTTGCGTCTTCATTGGGATGATGATGATGGTACCTATAAACTGGTTGTATTTTGTACACGGAAATCAATTGTGATTTCTCTTAAGCAAAGACTTACACGAGCTCATGGCATTGAAATGGATAATTGATATTTACACCTGGGCTGGTACCTCCAGTCGAAGGAGCTCAAGAAGACATAAGAGGTCATCGACTAAATGGCACCTACGGATGATGGTCCGCCTATCAGTTTCATCATAGTGTTTGCTGCAACCCATGTACATGCGTCTCCATTGGGATGATGATGATGGTAGCTATGAACTGATTGGGGAAAAATAATATTATGTCGTCATCTCACCCATCTATTTAGCATTATAGAATACGAGTATAAAAAACTGTCTGACCGTGTAACATTTTGGTGCATTCTCTCTAACCTGGATTTGTTAATTTTGTTCAGAAATATATAATTCATTCAATAGACACCTGAATTTGACCTTCTCAGCATTTGCATTCTTTTAGACCTGCATTGTTGACACCAGCGGCTTAAAGACACTCCCTAAAATCTGCATTTGTTACTCTGTTTGTAGTTTCCTATCATTCCCACATATACACACTTTTACTGAGTATGGCAGCTATTTTTATCACAACTAAACATTGTCACGAGCTCCACGGGATCGTGCACCAGTGCGCTTGTCATATTGGCATTTTTTTCATCGTTATAAGAAATAAAAATTGACATGAGCTTCACGGGATCGTGCGCCAAGGCGCACATCTAAATCTAGTAGAACAGAGTTCCCGTGCTGTCAAGGCGCCATAATGGCATAATGGAGACTGGAAATCAACTCAGAGATAAAAGAGGACGACGACTCACTCGTTAGATCAAGCTTAAACAGCACAGAAGATGATTACGACACTTCACTTCAGACTAGATGCTCGCCTTACAGGAAGAGGAACGACTTAACACATTCGACAGTCGACACAGACCCAAATCCACTCATTACAGGAACAGGAACGACTCGACGCATCCACCCAAGCAGCAAACTGAACATCTAGCTTCAGATCAGCCTAGCCAGAGATCTGGATGGACTTCACCTCGGGCTTTTTGGCCTCCTCCTTGGGCACGGTGACGGTGAGCACGCCGTTCTCCATGGACGCCTTGATCTGCTCTGCCTTGGCGTTGTCCGGGAGTCTGAACCGGCGCAGAAACCTGCCGCTGCTGCGCTCCACGCGGTGCCAGGTGTCAGACTTCTCCTCCTGCTCCTTGTTCCGCTCGCCGCTAATCTGCAGCACATTGCCGTCCTCCACCTCCACCTTGACCTCCTCCTTCTTCAGCCCGGGCACGTCCGCCTTGAAAACGTGAGCCTCGGGCGTCTCCTTCCAGTCGATGCGCGCGCCGGCGAAGGCCGCGGTCTCGGAGGAGGTGCGCGGGAACGAAGGGAAGAGGCTGCCCCCGCCGCTGCTGCTGCTGCCGAAGGGGAAGCCATCGAAGGGGTCAAAGAGGTCGAGGGAGAAGGGGTCGAACACGTTGCTGCGGCGGATCATCGACATGGTTGCTCGATTCGGGGGGAAAGGACAGAGCGAAGATTTGTCAACTCAGGGATGCTTTGGATGGGATGTCTACAAGGCTTGTGATTGCTTTTGTTCTGGGCCGTGGTGACGCAGGGAGTCGAGATTTTATACGGCGACGGTGGGAGAGTCTCTGGAGCGTGCTCCTCCGTTCTGGAATGCACTGGAATCTGGAAGAAGTTAATTTTGGAACGTTGGGCCGATGGTTGGGGTGGAATCGGCCCTGGTGCAAACTAGAATCTTCGGGTGCTTTCCCGCCCTTTCTGGGCCTGCTTGGTAGGGTCAAATTCTGGTATCGAAGTCATCTACTGCTAATCTCAAAAAAAGAAGTCATCTACTGCTTTCTCGGACTGGTGGGTGTGCTGAAATGATAGGGTGTGTTTGGTTTGTGTCCAAGATTGCCCCACCAAAATTTTGGCTAGCCAATATTTTGGTTGAGCTATTCCTTGCCCATAAGTTGGTCAACATTGGCTAAAAAATTGAACTAGAGTTGGTAGTGGAACATTGGCAAGCCAAAAAATTGGCAACTATCCAAACAACAACCAATCTTTTGGTCATGACCAAAAAATTGGTAGGGTATGATTTGGTAACAATCCAAACACACCCATATTCTTCAAGTCTTCCTTGAACTTTTCTTTTATGTTCAAGACATCATGAAGAGATTTTTTCAATGAGTTGTCGAATAAGAGAGAAATTGATATCTGTGGGATTCAGAATTTGATATCTAAGAGAGAATTTTTTTTTCCTTCCTACTCCTACTCCAAATTAACACCGGCCGGGGAAGTGGATGGTCGATTGCTCCGGGCGAAAGCCTGACCGCGCGGCGTCCGCGGATGTCGCCGTCCTCCTTGGGGGCGGTCGTGGAGCTCTCCGACATTCGCTCGCCTCGGGTTCACGGCTCCGGGTGAAAGCCTAGATCCCACTTTGCGGGATCGAACGACGACGTTGTTCCATCAACGTTTCCCCTCTTGAGGGCGTCGTCTTGAAGCCGGTGATCCTCTTCGCGTGCCCCGACGGGCTGGACACACATGGCATCTGGGTTGGCTGAAGGTCAATCAGAGATGCGGGTGTTCCGGGTGGAGGCTTGTGAGGCAACGACGATGGTGGTGGCCAAGGTCTGGTTGCGGCAAGGTCATGTTAGTCGGCTCCGTTCCGGCGTGTCCGGATGTCTTCGTGCTGGTCTCCTCTTGCTGTGAAGTCGAAGCAGCCCTTGGGCGGTGTACGATGACCTTCGAGGGGCGGTCCGGTGAAGGTCCTATTCGACACTTGTCTTGCTCATCTCCTCTCCGGGGCTCGTCTTCAGAATCGGAGCTGCCGGTCTGTTGTCGAAGGACCATCTGTTTGGCATAGGCCAACTTGAGCTTCTTGTATAGCTTTTGTTGGTAGCCAGGATGGCTAGGTGTGTCCCTTGCGAGAGTGTGGGTGGTTGTGGGTGTGTCTTGGCACTGTTGTGTTGTTGTTTGTTTTCGCCAGGTTTTCTCCTAAAAACCGGGCACCTTCTGCTTAATGAATGAATGAGGAAAAACTTTTGCCTCCGTTTAAAAAAAATGAACACCGGCCCGTCTTCCGATGGAAAAACGTGGCACCCTTTCGTTTTAGGGTTAGGTTTTCTCCTGCGGCGATCCCGTAGGAGTCCACCAAAAACTGCCGCCGGCGTGGAGCTCCTCTCCTCATTGGTGACGAGTTCGGGAACGAAGGAATAGTAAGGGCTGCGCGGCTGCGTGTCCTCCTTCCGTGTCATGGCGACGAGCGAAACAACGATGGCTGCGGATGGAAAAGCAGCGGCGGCGCCAACTGGACTGGATGAGGCCGGAGGGCCTGAATCAGTAGAGAAAATTGATGACCTACTACAACGTCTGGAAATCACAGAGGAGGAAGGAGAGGCTATTGATCTCTCGGTATCTGATCGTCTTCGAGCCCCCAACTTCCGTTCTTGATTAATACAATACGTCGGAAAACAACTTTATGTGCATTTGAACTATAATATGTTATGTGTGGTTGTTGAACTACGTCATGATATTTTAGATCATTTGGTTGATGATTTATGTGAGTATTTGATCTAGTTGAATGCATAGTGTGTCAAAGTTGTTTTCCGCCGCATGTGTGCTGTATTTTGGAGCGCCGATGGAGGACTTTTTATGCACCCGTGCTCGCGCTGTATTTTAGTGTCTCCGGTGAAGGTAAACATCTCGCAACGCGTGATATACTTTTGCAGCGCAGACGTAGCAATTTTTACATGACCGAAATATGGCGCACCTGTTCAATATCTAGCTAGGAGATAACTCACGCGGCGGGGCCTATATTGCTCTTGTTGTTAGGCAAGATATGTGCTGCCTTCGCATGCTATATATAGCCATCGATCATTGTCGATGAAAGTGGGCAATTGTTACATCGCCTATCTCTATCTCAAACTTCCATGGCTCTAGCTCTAACAAGGATGAGCAGGAGTCGTGGCCGCCATTGGAGCTTTGGGGCCATGGAGAAAGATGTGTGCCCGTGCGAAGCTGCTTGCTGTGGCCTCAAGGGAAGATAGAATGGATAGTGCGCAGCAGGGTTCGAGCATCTGGTAGGGAAACGATAGTGTACATGTGTGACACAAGTATTTCTATTTTATTTTATTTTGGCTCTTATACTGATCATCACAATATTCTCACCACAAAGTGCAATCGTTTTAGCATGTTAAGAATTTCATCAGTTCTGAAATTGGAACTTTAGTTCAGAAATAAGAACTCGGTGTAAATTCAGTAGTATAAATATCTGGCCAGATTTCAGTACACGTTTCGATAGCGGAAGAATATCTGAACTCGCTGCCATCTAGCTCATTCCACAGAGCGGATTCGCGCATTGTATCAGCAATTTGATGGTGGAGCTCTAAACATTGGCTGCAACAATAGAACAGAGCTCCCGTGCTGTCCGCCGATGATAGTTTGCTTCTTTTCAGAGCTGAAAAGCAACAAACTCTGAAGGTAAAGTCTATCCTAGAGAGATACCAAATGGCTACGGGACAGTTATTAAACCCAGACAAATGCTCATTGCTGCTAGGGAATAAATGTACAGAGGAAGTGGGGAAGCAAACGATGGAGCTTCTAAACATTCAGAATGCAAGCTTCGAAGAAAAATATCTTGGTCTGCCAATACCGGATGGAAGGATGAAAGATGGAAAGTTCGTTCCAGTCAAGGACAAATATAAAAAGAAGATGTCCGACTGGTGTGAGAAATACCTCTCAGGAGCTGCTAAGGAGGTACAAATTAAATCAGTCATGCAAGCGATCTCCACCTATCCAATGAGTGTGTTTAAATTCTCTAGTGGACTATGTGAGGACCTTATGCAACTAATCAGACAGTTTTGGTGGGGTGATGAGAATAACCGGAGACATATACATTGGACAAGCTGGGACAATCTGACCAAAAGCAAAATGCAGGGAGGAATGGGTTTCAGAGACCTGAAATTGTTCAACCAAGCATTACTAGCGCGACAAGCGTGGCGGCTGATCGCTTTTCCAGACAGCTTATGTGCAAGGTTAATGAAAGCTAAATATTATCCGGCTGGGGAACTAACTGATACAGCTTTTATTAAAAACCCATCACCGGGATGGCAAGGAATCTCACATGGACTTGACCTTCTGAAGAAAGGATTAGTGTGGAGAATTGGCAATGGAGAAAAGGTGAGAATATGGCGTGACAGTTGGATACCCAGGGAACTTCAAAATTACAGGGAACTTGACTAATTCTAGGCTGAGAAGGGTCAAAGATTTAATTGACCATGATCATATGGAATGGAAAGAAAGAGTTGTTAAGGAAATTTTCATGCCTCATGATGCTGCTGAAGTCCTAAAAATAAGATTACCCAAGGAAAAGTGCAAGGATTTTGTGTCCTGGCAACTTTACTGTCCGAAATGCATACAAGCTAGCTCTGAATGAAAAATTGGGTGTAGATACAAATAGCAGCAACAATAATCATGGAGACCGATCCCTGTGGAATACAATCTGGAAAGCGAATGTTCCACCAAAGATTAGAGTCTTCACATGGAAATTAGCTACAGATTCGCTGGCAGTCCAAGTGAACCGTAGCAGAAGACTACCCAACATGACCCCAACCTGCAACATTTGTGGAATGGCTCATGAAAATGGATATCATGCAGTTATGGAGTGTACAAGAGCACGCGCTCTGCGACAAGAATTGAGAAAAGAATGGAAAGATCTCCCCCCAGATCACAAGTTGAGATACACTGGTAAGGATTGGGTGCTTGTCCTACTTGATAGCCTGAATGATGAGATGCGATCAAAGATTATGTTCCTATGGTGGCGGGCTTGGCACCTTCGAAATAATTGCATTTTTGGTAAAGGGGATGCAAGTGTGTCGCATTCGGCACGATTTGTGAAAAATTACTATGAGTCTTTGAAGTTAATCAAGGCGGGCCTGGCGGATAGTGATAGGAAGGGAAAGAAGCCTGTGGAAAATGTGATGCACATTGCTGAACCAAAAGTAGTACCAAACCAGGAGGTAAGATGGGAGAAACCAGATGATCAATGGATCAAGGTAAATGTTGATGCTAGTTTCAGTGCTGAATTCAGAACGGGATCTTGGGGGGCAGTTGTTCGAGACAACCAAGGAAAAACAATTGCATCGGCATGGGGGAAAATTGAGTACTGTCAGTCAGCCCAAATGGGTGAGGCAATATCCTGCTATGAGGGGCTGAAGCTGGCTTTATCTGTTCCGTGCAAAAACGTGATGGTCGAAACAGACTGTGTGTCTCTGTTGAAGGTGTTCGACCCAGGTGGAGGTGATCGGTCTCCTTCCAGTATCATTGGTCAAGACTTCCATCGTCTGATCCCTATGGGAACGGTGATCAAGCTAAAGCACACGAATAGAAAGGCAAATCGCCTAGCTCATGAGATTGCAAGGTTTGCTTGTAAGGAGTTGTGTAGTGGGGTTATGCAAGGTCAAGTTCCAGCTTGTGTGTCGGAACTAGCTAGGCAAGAATGTATGAACAATGTTATGCCAAATTAATGCACAATCCTTTTTCAAAAAAAAAAAAGAGTTCCCGTGCTGTCAAGGCGCCATAATGGCATAATGGAGACTGGGAATCAACTCAGAGATAAGAGGACGACGACTCACTCATTAGATCAAGCTTAACCAGCACAGAGGATGATAACAAGATACTACAGACTGGAAGCTCGCCTTACATGACTAAGTCGGACACATACGCAGAAAATAGCAACAGGTTACGACTCAAACACATTCGAGCGCAGACCCAAATCTACACTTATTACAGTCTCTGATCAAAAGCATCCATCCAAGCAACCTCTAATGCTTCAAAGCAGCCTAGCCGGAGATCTGGATAGACTTGACCTCGGACTTCTTGGCCTCCTCCTTGGGCACGGTGACGGTGAGCACGCCGTTCTCCATGGACGCCTTGATCTGCTCAGCCCTGGCATTCTCAGGCAGCCTGAACCGGCGCAGGAATCTGCCGCTGCTGCGCTCCACGCGGTGCCAGGTGTCGGACTTCTCCTCCTGCTCCTTGTTCCGCTCGCCGCTGATCTGGAGCACGTTGCCGTCCTCCACCTCCACCATCACCTCCTCCTTCTTCAGCCCAGGCACGTCCGCCTTGAACACGTGCGCCTCGGGCGTCTCCTTCCAGTCGATGCGCGCGCCAGCGAAGGCCGCGGTCTCGGAGGAGGTGCGCGGGAACGAGGGGAAGAGGCTGCCCCCGCCGCTGCTGCTGCCGGAGCCGAAGGGGAAGCCGTCGAAGGGGTCGAGGGAGAAGGGGTCGAACACATTGCTGCGGCGAATCAGCGACATGGTTGCTCGACTCGGGGGGAAAGGACTGAGAGAGATTGGGAAAGCTCTGTCAATTCAGGGATGCTTCCGATGTGTGTGGTCACAAGGCGCTTGCGATTGCTTCGGTCTGGGCCGTGGAGGCGGGGAGAGGCAAGAATTTATACGCGACGGTGAGCGCCGGTGGGACGAAGGTCTGGAGCCGGCTCGTCTGTTCTGGAATGCACTGGAATCTGCAAAGAGCAAGTTTTGGAACCGTTCTGCTCAATGGCTGGGCTGGAATCGGGCCTGCTGGTGCAAACGAGTATTTTCTGTTGCTTTCTCTCTCTTTCTAGGACTGCTGGGTCGGGCCAAATTCTGTTATTAAAGTCATCTGGTGCTTTCTAGGCCTAGTGGGTGTGGTCATCTAGTGCTTTCTTGAAGTCTTCCTTGATTTTCCCTTTTTGCCATTTTTATTAGAGAACACGACACTTTAGAGCATCTCCACCGGCGCGGGACCCATAGCAGACCGATAACAATTTGGGGCCGGCGTGGTTTTCGGTGCGCTCCAAACGGCGCTGGCTAGTTTTTGAGCCCAATAAAATCGCAGGCATCCCCGTGCCGGTCCCTTCGCGTAGGGCGCGAATCGGGCGCGTCGGCGCCTCGCGGCACGCCAGAAAATGACCGTGGGCTCCGCCTAGCAGCCAGACACACCGATTTCTCACCTCCTACCCACGCCCGCGACGACTCCCACCCCTCTAGATCGACGTCGTCGTCGTCGCGCCCCCTACTTGCAATAGACACCACCGACTGTCTAGGAACTGCCTTCCATCGACACGGCCGCCACCCCCTCGACTGGCGGCCGCTGTTTCGCCCGGAACAGAGCTTTCCGCCACCGCAGCACAACCGCCCCGCCCGCAAGGTGTTCGTCCGATTGCTGCGATGGACAGCGATGACGAGATGATGGAAACGGAGGAGCAGAACGCTGAGGCTGTCCGGCAGCAACAGCAGCAGCTGATTCTGACGAGCATGCTGCACGTTCGCCAGCCTTTCTTCGCCGTGCCTCATCGCGGCGGCTCAAAGCCAGGAAAGAGGAGGAACATCAACCTACATCGTCAAGCCAGCGCAATGCTGCTTGACGCCGACTACTTCAACAAAGACGCGACTATTCGCCGAAGGATGAACAAGGAGCTGTTCTTGAAGATTGTCTACGGCGTTAAGGAGTACGACAACTACTTCTTTGCCAAGCAAGATTGCATAGGTTTGTGGGTCTTCATCTCAATTTAGAAGTGCACTGCTGCAATGCGCTGTCTTGCATACGGAGCTCCTCTAGATACAACCAATGACTACCTACGGATGGCAGAGTCGACATGTACAAAGACTCTCTATAGGTTTTGCCGAGCCTTCATAGCGGTATTTGCTAAAGACTATTTGAGAGCACCAAGAGAAGATGATACAGTTCGGATCCTGCAAAAAAATGTAGCAATAGGGTTTCCTGAGATGCTCGGAAGCATTGACTGTATGCATTGGGGCTGGAAGAATTGCCATTTTGCTTGGCAGGGGATCTACAAGGGGCATACTGGTGAGTGCAGTGTCATTCTTGAGGCGGTGGTAGACCATGACATTTGGATTTGGCATGCATTTTTTGGCACGGCAGGAACAAACAATCATATCAATGTGCCGCAACGCTCTCCGGTGTTTGCCAGGCTAGCTGAGGGACAAGCTCCTGCCATGAACTTTGAGGTAAACGGCCACACATGCAACGAGGGGTACTATCTAGCTGATGGTATCTACCCGACGTATGCTAGATTTTGAGCGTGTTTTTGGGTTGCTTCAGCAGCGTTTCGCCATTGTTAGGTACCCTACTATCACTTGGCCTGAGTCTCAGATGTGGGAGGTGATGAACGCATGCGTGATCATGCACAACATGATCATTGAGAGCGAGTGTGACGAACCTGTGCAGGATGATCAACCATTTGATTATTAAGGGCCACGCTGAGGCAGAGCATGTACCCCAAGAATTTGCCGCTTTTCATCATACGCACAATGAAATTCGAGATGCAAGTGTCCATGTACAAATTAAAACGGATCTAGCTGCGCATTTGTGGGCGAGGAGAGGAGCCGCCAACAATGCATGATTTTATTTATATTTGTGTGATTGTATGATTTGTTTGGTTGTATGAATAACTTAAGTATGATTGTATGAATAATTCAAGTACTATTTGTTTGATTGCATGAATAATTTAAGTACTATTTGTGTGATTGTATGAATTATTGAATATAGTATGAATAAAATGTGATTGATATGTTGTTTCAAAATACTGTAAAAGAAAAAAAGTTTTGGGGCCGCTGTTTGGGAAGCGCCAGTGTGGGAACAGCATCCTCAAAATAGAGGATGCACTGCCGGTGCCCCCTGATACGTCTCCAACGTATCTATAATTTCTGATGTTCCATGCTTGTTTTATGACAATACCGACATGTTTTGTTCACACTTTATGTCATTATTATGCGTTTTCCGGAACTAACCTATTGACGAGATGCCGAAAGGCCGCTTGTTGTTTTCTCGCTGTTTTTGGTTCCGTAAAGGCTGTTCGGGCAATATTCTCGGAATTGGACGAAATCAACGCCAAACCTCCTATTTTTCCCGGAAGGCTCTAGAACACCGAAGAAGAGTCGGAGAGGGGCCAGGGGGCCCCCACACCATAGGGCCGCGCGGGCTGGCCTCTGGCCGCGCCGACCTGTGGTGGGGCCACCCTGCCAGCCCTCCGACTCCGCCTCTCCGCCTATATAAGCCCTTTCGACCTAAAAACGCGACAACTCTTGAAGAAACTCCAGAAAGACTCCAGGGGCGCCGCCGCCATCGCGAAACTCCAATTCTGGGGACAAAACTCTCTGTTCCGGCACCCTGCCGGGGCGGGGAATTGCCCCCGGAGTCATCTCCACCGCCGTCTCCACCACCATCTTCACCGCGATCGTTGTCTCCATGATGAGGAGGGAGTAATCCACCCCTGGGGCTGAGGGCTCTACCGTAGCTATGTGGTTAATCTCTCTCTCTGTACTCCAATACAATGATCTCATGAGCTGCCTTACATGATTGAGATCCATATGATGAGCTTTGTATCGCTACTAGTTTATGTGCTACTCATGTGATGTTATTAAAGTAGTCTATTCCTCTCGCTTGGTGTAAAGGTGACTAGTGTGTGCACCGTGTGGTTCTTGTCGTAGGCTATGATCATGATCTCTTGTAGATTGTGGAGTTAATTATCATTATGATAGTATTGATGTGATCTATTCCTCCTTCATAGTGTAATGTGGACAGTGTGTGCACTATGTTAGTTCTTGGTTTATTTTGCAATGATCTATTACGCTCTAAGGTTATTTAAATATGAACATTGAATTGTGGAGCTTGTTAACTCCGGCATTGAGGGTTCGTGTAATCCTACGCAATGTGTTCATCATCCAACAAGAGAGTGTATGTAGCACATAAGAGAAAGAGTTATTTATTATGCGATCAATGTTGAGAGTGTCCACTAGTGAAAGTATGATCCCTAGGCCTTGTTTTCAAACATCGAATCTCCGTTTATTTACTGTTCTGTTGCATGTTTACTCGCTGCCATATTTTATTCAGATTGCTATTACCACTCATATACATCCATACTACTTGTATTTCACTATCTCTTCGCCGAACTAGTGCACCTATACATCTGACAAGTGTATTAGGTGTGTTGGGGACACAAGAGACTCCTTGTATCGTGATTGCAGGGTTTCTTGAGAGGGATATCTTTGACCTCTTCCTCCCTGAGATCGATAAACCTTGGGTGATCCACTTAAGGGAAACTTGCTGCTGTTCTACAAACCTCTGCTCTTGGAGGCCCAACACTGTCTACAAGAATAGAAGCTCCCATAGACATCAAGCACTTTTCTGGCGCCGTTGCCGGGGAGGAAAGGTAAAAGGTACTCACACTCAGGATCTTGGCTACTAAGCTATTTTCGCCGTTGTAAGTACTCGAAGCTATTTCCTTTAGATCCTGCAATTGCATCTTTTTGTTTCTTGTTTACACTAGTTTGGCATAATGGACAAGAATGAGCTTCTTATTCTATTTCCGATTTAAAACATGGATTGTTTGATGCGAAAATTAAAAAACCTATGAAATCTTATTTGCATGCCTGGTAGTAATATTAGTATGAACGCTTTGAACACCATTGTTGATAATGATATAGAAAGTTCTAAGCTTGGGGAAGTCTGGTTTTCATGATCTTTTTAGTCCCCCAAGCATTGAGGAGAAAAATTTCTTTGATGATACTTTGCCTCCTATTTATGATGATTATAATGATAGTGGTCTTTTGGTGCCACCTACTATGGAGAGTAAATTTTGTTGTGATTATACTATGCCTCCTACACTTGATGAGAATAATAATGATAGCTACTTTGTTGAATTTGCTCCCACTACAACTAATAAAATTGATTATGCTTATGTGGAGAGTAATAATTTTATGCATGAGACTCATGATAAGAATGCTTTATGTGATAGTTATATTGTTGAGTTTGCTCATGATGCTACTGAAAGTTATTATGAGAGAGGAAAATATGGTTGTAGAAATTTTCATGTTACTAAAATGCCTCTCTATGTGTTGAAATTTTTGAAGCTACACTTGTTTTATCTTCCTATGCTTGTCACTTTGTTCTTCATGAATTCATTTGTGTACATGATGCCTCTTCATAGGAAGCATGTTAGGCTTAAATGTGTTTTGAATTTTCCTCTTGATGCTCTCTTTTGCTTCGAATACTATTTCTTGCGAGTGCATCATTAAAACTGCTGAGCCCATCTTAATGGCTATAAGGAAAGAACTTCTTGGGAGATAACCCATGTGTTATTTTGCTACAGTACTTTGTTTTATATTTGTGTCTTGGAAGTTGTTTACTACTGTAGCAACCTCTCCTTATCTAGGTTTTGTGTTTTGTTGTGCCAAGTAAAGTCGTTGATAGCAAGGTTGATACTAGATTTGGATTACTCGCGTGAAACAGATTTCTTTGTCTGTCATGAATCTGGGTCTAATTCTCTGTAGGTAACTCAGAAAATTATGCCAATTTACGTGAGTGATCCTCAGATATGTACGCAACTTTCATTCAATTTGGGAATTTTCATCTGAGCAAGTCTGGTGCCCTTTTAAAATTCGTCTTTTCGGACTGTTCTGTTTTGACAGATTCTGCCTTTTATTTCGCATTGCTTCTTTTGCTATGTGGGATGGATTTCTTTGTTCCATTGACTTCCAGTAGCTTTGGGAAATATCCAGAAGTGTTAAGAATGATTGTGTCACCTCTGAACATGTGAGTTTTTGATTATGCACTAACCCTTTAATGAGTTTGTTTCGAGTTTGGTGTGAAGGAAGTTTTCAAGGGTCAAGAGAGGAGGATGATATACTATGATCAAGAAGAGTGAAAGCTCTAAGCTTGGGGATGCCCCGGTGGTTCATCCCTGCATATTTCAAGAAGACTCAAGCATCTAATCTTGGGGATTCCCAAGGCATCCCCTTCTTTATCGACAAATTATCAGGTTCCTTCTCTTGAAACTATATTTTTATTCGGTCACATCTTATGTACTTTACTTGGAGCGTCTGTGTGCTTTTGTTTTTGTTTTTGTTTGAATAAATGCTTGTGTGGGAGAGAGACACGCTCCGCTGGTTCGTATGAACACATGTGTTCTTAGCTTTTAATTTTCATGGCGAAGGATGAAACTGTTTCGTTAATTGTTATATGGTTGGAATCGGAAAATGCTACATGTAGTAACTGGTATGATGTCTTGAACAACTTGATACTTGGCAATTGTTGTGCTCATGTTTAAGCTCTTGCATCATATACTTTGCACCTATTAGTGAAGAAATACATAGAGCTTGTTAAAATTTGGTTTGCATGAGTGGTTTCTCTAGAGTCTAGATATTTTCTAGTGAGGTGTTTGAACAACAGGGAAGACAATGTATAGTCTTATAATGCTTGTAATATGTCTTTTATGTAAGTTTTGATGTACTAGTTTATGCTTGTGTTTGCTTCAAACAACCTCGCTAGCCTAAGCCTTGTATCGAGAGGGAGTACTTCTCATGCATCCAAAATCCTTGAGCCAACCACTATGCAATTTGTGTCCACCATACCTACCTACTACATGGTATTTCTCCGCCATTCCAAAGTAAATTGCTTGAAGTGCTACCTTTAAATTTCTATCATCTACCTTTACAATATATAGCTCATGGGACAAATAGCTTAAAAATATTGTGGTATTGAATATGTACTTATGCATTTTATTTCTTATAAGTTGCTTGTTGTGCGATAACCATGTTCCTGGGGACGCCACCAACTACTCTTTGTTGAAAATCATGTGAGTTGCTATGCATGTTCGTCTTATCTGAAGTAAGGGCGATCTACCACTTTATGGTTAGAGCGTGCATATTGTTAGAGAAGAACATTGGGCCGCTAACTAAAGCCATGAATCATGGTGGAAGTTTCAGTTTTGGACATATATCCTCAATCTCATATGAGAATACTAATTGTTGCTAAATGCTTATGCATTAAAGAGGAGTCCATTATCTGTTGTCTATGTTGTCCCGGTATGGATGTCTAAGTTGAGAATAATCAAAAGCGAGAAATCCAAAATGCAAGCTTTCTCCTTAGACCTTTGTACAGGCGGCATAGAGGTACCCCTTTGTGACACTTGGTTAAAACATGTGTACTGCGATGATCCCGGTAGTCCAAGCTAATTAGGACAAGGTGCGGGCACTATTAGTATACTATGCATGAGGCTTGCAACTTGTAAGATATAATTTACATGATACATATGCTTTGTTACTACCGTTGACAAAATTGTTTCTTTTTCAAAACCAAAGCTCTAGCACAAATATAGCAATCAATGCTTCCTCTCGCGAAGGGCCTATCTTTTACTTTATTGTTGAGTCAGTTTGCCTATTCTTTCTATCTTAGAAGCAAACACTTGTATCAACTGTGTGCATTGATTCTTACATGTTTACTTATTGCACTTGTTATATTGCTTTATGTTGACAATTATCCATGAGATATATATGTTGAAGTTGAAAGCAACCGCTAAAACTTATATCTTCCTTCGTGTTGCTTCAATGCTTTTACTAAGAATTTATTGCTTTATGAGTAACTCTTATGCAAGTCTTATTGATGCTTGTCTTGAAAGTATTATTCATGAAAAGTCTTTGCTATATGATTCAATTGTTTACTCATTGCATTAACATTGCTTCGAATCGCTGCATTCATCTCATATGCTTTACAATAGTATGATTAAGATTATGTTGGTAGCATGTCACTTCAGAAATTATCTTTTATCGTTTACCTACTCGAGGACGAGTAGGAACTAAGCTTGGGGATGCTGATACGTCTCCAACGTATCTATAATTTTCCATGCTTGTTTTATGACAATACCGACATGTTTTGTTCACACTTTATGTCATTATTATGCGTTTTCCGGAACTAACCTATTGACGAGATGCCGAAAGGCCAGTTGCTGTTTTCTGCTGTTTTTGGTTCCAGAAAGGCTGTTCGGGCAATATTCTCGGAATTGGACGAAATCAACGCCAAACCTCCTATTTTTCCCGGAAGGCTCCAGAACACCGAAGAAGAGTCGGAGAGGGGCCAGGGGGCCCCCACACCATAGGGCCGCGCGGGCTGGCCTCTGGCCGCGCCGGCCTGTGGTGGGGCCACCCTGCCAGCCCTCCGACTCCGCCTCTCCGCCTATATAAGCCCTTTCGACCTAAAAACGCGACAACTCTTGACGAAACTCCAGAAAGACTCCAGGGGCGCCGCCGCCATCGCGAAACTCCAATTCGGGGGACAGAACTCTCTGTTCCGGCACCCTGCCGGGGCGGGGAATTGCCCCCGGAGTCATCTCCACCGCCGTCTCCACCGCCATCTTCACCGCCATCGCTGTCTCCATGATGAGGAGGGAGTAATCCACCCCCGGGGCTGAGGGCTCTACCGTAGCTATGTGGTTAATCTCTCTCTCTCTGTACTCCAATACAATGATCTCATGAGCTGCCTTACATGATTGAGATCCATATGATGAGCTTTGTATCGCTACTAGTTTATGTGCTACTCATGTGATGTTATTAAAGTAGTCTATTCCTCCTGCTTGGTGTAAAGGTGACTAGTGTGTGCACCGTGTGGTTCTTGTCGTAGGCTATGATCATGATCTCTTGTAGATTGTGGAGTTAATTATCATTATGATAGTATTGATGTGATCTATTCCTCCTTCATAGTGTAATGTGGACGGTGTGTGCACTATGTTAGTTCTTGGTTTATTTTGCAATGATCTATTACGCTCTAAGGTTATTTAAATATGAACATTGAATTGTGGAGCTTGTTAACTCCGGCATTGAGGGTTCGTGTAATCCTACGCAATGTGTTCATCATCCAACAAGAGAGTGTATGTAGCACATAAGAGAAAGAGTTATTTATTATGCGATCAATGTTGAGAGTATCCACTAGTGAAAGTATGATCCCTAGGCCTTGTTTCCAAACATCGAATCTCCGTTTATTTATCGTTCCGTTGCATGTTTACTCGCTGCCATATTTTATTCAGATTGCTATTACCACTCATATACATCCATACTACTTGTATTTCACTATCTCTTCGCCGAACTAGTGCACCTATACATCCGACAAGTGTATTAGGTGTGTTGGGGACACAAGAGACTCCTTGTATCGTGATTGCGGGGTTGCTTGAGAGGGATATCTTTGACCTCTTCCTCCCCGAGATCGATAAACCTTGGGTGATCCACTTAAGGGAAACTTGCTGCTGTTCTACAAACCTCTGCTCTTGGAGGCCCAACACTGTCTACAAGAATAGAAGCTCCCGTAGACATCACCCCCCATACAGCAGTGCCGGTGACCCCTGCCGGCGACTATATGGGGCGCACCGGTGGAGATGCTCTTATTGATTAAGATAAACCATTACAAATAGTCTGTCGGATGCAATCCGGAATCGAGTTTCTAGAAATGAAAAAAAACAAACCGCTCTGTAGAGCGAGCTAGAGTATATGCCGCGATGTTACACTGACAAACAACATGGATAAAAGACACAAGAGAAAACTCCGAAGAGAGCGCCCTGATATCTTGAACAAGAACACCAACTTGACTTCAATCAATCCCATAGTAATTGATCCGAAGGAGTAGGGAGACGCAATCTGATACCACAATAACCTTGTCAAAACCTTCCTTGCAAGCCAGGGTTAAAGCACGGCGCACAGCCAGCGCTTCAGCAATTTCCGGCGATGTGACCTCCTCCAAGAGCTCGCTACAGGACATCAAGCATTCTCCATGGTGGCTCCGGATCACAACGCCAATACCCATCTTCCGTGAAGGGGAGAAGAGAGCCGCATCCGTATAAATTTAAACCACTCCTTCCGGCGGCGGAGACCAACGTGGGGCATAGTTGGAGGTCTCACGCCTAGTGGAAGGTGATGGTTTGAAGAACTGCGTCTCGAGCATCTCAACGTAAGCAATACATTGCTCAGCCAGACTGTTGGGGTGTCTACATGATTCAGCGTTTCTGCGCCAATTCCGATAAGTCCATAGGTGTCAGGTACCAACAGCGAAAACCATCGCTGAAGCTGTGTCGGCTTCAACAGAAAACCAAAGAGTCACGTTTTGGGGTTAGCAAAGGACTGGCGGTCGAGGTTGATACTGCATTTTTCCTTAATCCCTCTGCATACTTCCTTAGCAAACTGGCAATTCAAGAGGCAGTGCTCCACTGTCTCCTCCCTACCACATGTACCACAAAGGCCATTAGCAAGAATGTGTCGACGAACCAGTTGGGAACCTATCGGAAGGAAGTCATGGGCAAAACGCCACAAGTTGACCTTCATTTTACCCGACACCTTTATTTCCCAGAGCCTTTTCCAATGGACACCGTCATCTTCCAAGGTTGAGGGAGCACCTTGATACGTCTCCGACGTATCGATAATTTCTTATGTTCTATGCCATATTATTGATGATACCTACATGTTTTATGCACACTTTATGTCATATTCGTGCATTTTCTGGAACTAACCTATTAACAAGATGCCGAAGTGCCGGTTCCTGTTTTACTGCTGTTTTTGGTTTCGAAATCCTAGTAACGAAATATTCTCGGAATTGGACGAAACGAAGACCCGGGTTCCTATTTTCACCGGAAGCATCCGAACACCCGGGAAGGACCAGAGGGGGGCACTGGGCCCCCAGACCATAGGCCGGCGCGGCCCAGGCCCTGGCCGCGCCGCCATATGGTGTGGCCACCCCTTCGACCCTCCTGCGTCGCCTCTTCGCCTATATAAAGCCTCCGTCGCGAAACCCCTGATGCGAAAAACCACGATACGGAAAACCTTCCAGAGCCGCCGCCATCGCGAAGCCAAGATCCGGGGACAGGAGTCTCTGTTCCGGCACCCTGCCGGAGCGGGGAAGTGCCCCGGAAGGCTTCTCCATCGACACCGCTGCCATCTCCACCGCCATCTTCATCACCGCTGCTTGCTCCCATGAGGAGGGAGTAGTTCTCCATCGAGGCTCGGGGCTGTACCGGTAGCTATGTGGTTCATCTCTCTCCTATGTACTTCAATACAATAATCTCATGAGCTGCCTTACATGATTGAGATTCATATGATGATGCTTGTAATCTAGATGTCATTGTGCTAGTCAAGTGAGTTTTACTTATGTGATCTCCGGAGACTCCTTGTCCCACGTGTGTAAAGGTGACGGTGTGTGCACCGTGTGGGTCTCTTAGGCTATATTTCACGGAATACTTATTCACTGTTGAATGGCATAGTGAGGTGCTTATTTATATCTCTTTATGATTGCAATGTGTTTGTATCACAATTTATCTATGTGCTACTCTAGCAATGTTATTAAAGTAGTTTTATTCCTCCCGCACGTGTGCAAAGGTGACGATGTGTGCACCGTGTTAGTACTTGGTTTATGCTATGATCATGATCTCTTGTAGATTGCGAAGTTAACTATTGCTATGATAATATTGATGTGATCTATTCCTCCTACATATGCATGAAGGTGACAGTGTGCATGCTATGCTAGTACTTGGTTTAGTCTTTTGATCTATCTTACACTAAAGGTTACTAAAATATGAGCATTATTGTGGAGCTTGTTAACTCCGGCATTGAGGGTTCGTGTAATCCTACGCAATGTGTTCATCATCCAACAAGAGTGTAGAGTATGCATTTATCTATTCCGTTATGTGATCAAAGTTGAGAGTGTCCACTAGTGAAAGTCTAATCCCTAGGCCTTGTTCCTAAATATCGCTATCGCTGCTTGTTTCTTGTTTCTTACTCGCGTTACTACTTGCTTGTTTACTGTCCTGGGCAAAGCACTTTTCCGGTGCCGTTGCTACTACTTATTCATACCACTCGTATTTCACTATCTCTTCGCCGAACTAGTGCACCTATTAGGTGTGTTGGGGACACAAGAGACTTCTTGCTTTGTGGTTGCAGGGTTGCATGAAAGGGATATCTTTGACCTCTTCCTCCCTGAGTTCGATAAACCTTGGGTGATCCACTTAAGGGAAACTTGCTGCTGTTCTACAAACCTCTCGCTCTTGGAGGCCCAACACTTGTCTACAAGAATAGAAGCTCCCGTAGACATCAAGCACTTTTACGGCGCCGTTGCTTGGGAGGAAAGGTAAAAAGGCACTCATACTCCGGTTCAGTGTACAGTACTTTTACGGCGCCATTGTGTTTGTGCTCGAAGATATTTCCTTTAGATCCTGCAATTGCATCTTTTTGTTTCTTGTTTACACTAGTTTGGCATAATGGACAACAATGAGCTTCTTGTTCTATTTCTTGATTTAAAACATGGATTGTTTGATGCGAAAATTAAAAAACCTATGGAATCTTGTTTGCATGCTGGTAGTAATATTAGTATGAACGCTTTGAACACCATTGTTGATAATAATATAGAAAGTTCTAAGCTTGGGGAAGCTGGTTTTCATGATCTTTTTAGTCCCCCAAGCATTGAGGAGAAAATTTTCTTTGATAATACTATGCCTCCTATATTTGATGATGAGAATAATAATGATAGCTACTTTGTTGAATTTGCTCCCGCTATTACTAATAAAATTGACTATGCCTATGTGGAGAGTAATAATTTTATGCATGAGACTCATGATAAGAATGCTTTATGTGATAGTTATATTGTTGAGTTTGCTCATGTTGCTACTGAAAGTAATTATGAGAGAGGAAAATATGGTTGTAGAAATTTTCATGTTACTAAAATGCCTCTCTATATGCTTAAAATCTTGAAGTTGAGCTTGTCTAGTTTTTCTATGCTTGTTGCATTATGCTTCTTGAACTTGTTTATTTACAAGATTCCTATGCATAGGAAGCATGTTAGACTTAAATGTGTTTTGAATTTGCCTTTTGATGCTCTCTTTTGCTTCAACTACTATTTCTTGCGAGTGCATCATTAAAGCTGCTGAGCCCATCTTAACGGCTATAAAGAAAGAACTTCTTGGGAGATAACCCATGTGTTATTTTGCTACAGTACTTTGTTTTATATTTGTGTCTTGGAAGTTGTTTACTACTGTAGCAACCTCTCCTTATCTTAGTTTTGTGTTTTGTTGTGCCAAGTAAAGTCTTTGATAGTAAAGTGAATACTAGATTTGGATTACTGCGCGAAACAGATTTCTTTGCTGTCATGAATCTGGGTCTAATTCTCTGTAGGTAACTCAGAAAATTAAGCCAATTTACGTGAGTGATCCTCAGATATGTACGCAACTTTCATTCAATTTGAGCATTTTCATCTGAGCAAGTCTGGTGCCATTTTAAAATTCGTCTTTACGGATCGTTACGTTTTGACAGATTCTGCCTTTTATTTCGCATTGCTTCTTTCGCTGTGTTGGGTGGATTTCTTTGCTCCATTACCTTCCGGTAGCTTTGAGCAATGTCCAGAAGTGTTAAGAATGATTGTGTCACCTCTGAACATGTGAGTTTTTGATTATGCACTAACCCTCTAATGAGTTTGTTTCGAGTTTGGTGTGGAGGAAGTTTTCAAGGGTCAAGAGAGGAGGATGATATACTATGATCAAGAAGAGTGAAGAGTCTAAGCTTGGGGATGCCCCCTTGGTTCATCCCTGCATATTTCAAGAAGACTCAAGCATCTAAGCTTGGGGATGCCCAAGGCATCCCCTTCTTCATCGACAACATTATCAGGTTCCTCCTCTGAAACTATATTTTTATTCCGTCACATCTTATGTACTTTACTTGGAGCGTCTGTGTGCTTTTGTTTTTGTTTTTGTTTGAATTAATGCTTGTGTGGGAGAGAGACACGCTCCGCTGGTTCATATGAACACATGTGTTCTTAACTTTTAATTTTCATGGCGAAGTTTCTTCTTCGTTAATTTGTTATATGGTTGGAATTGGAAAATGATACATGTAGTAAATTGCTATAATGTCTTGGATAATGTGATACTTGGCAATTGTTGTGCTCATGTCTAAGCTCTTGCATCATATACTTTGCATCTATTAATGAAGAAACACTTAGAGCTTGCTAAAATTTGGTTTGCATAATTGGTCTCTCTAAAGTCTAGATAATTTCTAGTATTGAGTTTGAACAACAAGGAAGACGGTGTAGAGTCTTATAATGTTTACAATATGTCTTTTATGTGAGTTTTGCTGCACCGGTTCATCCTTGTGTTTGTTTCAAATAACCTTGCTAGCCTAAACCTTGTATCGAGAGGGAATACTTCTCATACATCCAAAATCCTTGAGCCAACCACTATGCCATTCGTGTCCACCATACCTACCTACTACATGGTATTTATCCGCCATTCCAAAGTAAATTGCTTGAGTGCTACCTTTAAAATTCCATCATTCACCTTTGCAATATATAGCTCATGGGACAAATAGCTTAAAAACTATTGTGGTATTGAATATGTACTTATGCACTTTATCTCTTATTAAGTTGCTTGTTGTGCGATAACCATGCTTCTGGGGACGCCATCAACTATTCTTTGTTGAATATCATGTGAGTTGCTATGCATGTCCGTCTTGTCTGAAGCAAGAGAGATCTACCACCTTCATGGTTGGAGCATGCATATTGTTAGATAAGAACTTTGGGCCGCTAACTAAAGCCATGATTCATGGTGGAAGTTTCGGTTTGGACATATATCCTCAATCTCATATGAGAATAATAATTGTTGCCACATGCTTATGCATTAAAGAGGAGTCCATTATCTGTTGTCCATGTTGTCCCGGTACGGATGTCTAAGTTGAGAATAATCAAAAGCGAGAAATCCAAAATGCGAGCTTTCTCCTTAGACGTTTGTACAGGCGGCATGGAGGTACCCCATTGTGACACTTGGTCAAAACATGTGCATTGCAAAGATCCGGTAGTCCAAGTTAATTAGGACAAGGTGCGGGCACTATTAGTATACTATGCATGAGACTTGCAACTTGTAAGATATAATGTACATAACTCATATGCTTTATTACTACCGTTGACAAAATTGTTTCATGTTTTCAAAATAAAAGCTCTAGCACAAATATAGCAATCGATGCTTTCCTCTTTGAAGGACCATTCTCTTTACTTTTATGTTGAGTCGGTTCACCTATCTCTCTCCACCTCAAGAAGCAAACACTTGTGATTAAGCTGTGCATTGATTCCTACATATTTGCATATTGTACTTGTTATATTACTCTATGTTGACAATTATCCATGAGAGATACATGTTACAAGTTGAAAGCAACCGCTGAAACTTAATCTTCTTTTGTGTTGCTTCAATGCCTTTACTTTGATTTATTGCTTTATGAGTTAACTCTTATGCAAGACTTATTAATACTTGTCTTGAAGTACTATTCATGAAAAGTCTTTGCTTTATGATTCACTTGTTTACTCATGTCATTACCATTGTTTTGATCGCTGCATCCACTACATATGTTTACAAATAGTATGATCAAGGTTATGATGGCATATCACTTCAGAAATTATCTTTGTTATCGTTTTTCTTGTGGCACAGGCAGCAATGCATAT
>NW_025900553.1:0-13045 GCF_022539505.1 Lolium rigidum | reverse complement strand
TATTAAATTAAGTTGATCCATAGAGATCTTGTTTAATTATTGTGCTATTGCCATGATTGCTTGTTTTAAATTAGTTTTTGAAATAATCTTAAACCCTAAACCTCACATTCCTTTTTACCATCCAAGTTAAAATAAAATAAAAAGAATTCAAATAAGAAAAAGGCATATGTGCCTATGGATATTTATATAAATCTTTACCCTAAGCTTTTCTACTTTGATTAGAGGTTTGGAAAGCCTTCATACACGTTACCTAGCACTTATCAAACCTGATCCAAGTGATTTTCCAAAAGAATTAAAAAGAAACTAAATATGCCATAGAGGCAAATGAGAGTAAAATACAAATTTGTGAATTTAAGAATCTTGACCCTAGGACTTGTTGTGAATGGTTGGATCACTTCCATATACCATTTCAACACTCAACAACATCAATTGGGTCAAGCCTAGTCAAATTTAAATTCAAATTAAACATATGCATAGAAGCATATGTGCCACCTAGCCATTTCCCCAAATCTTGACCTATGCACTTCTACCTTGACCAAATGGTGTGAGACCATCCCCAAACCTAATATAACACTAACTTGACCCTAACCCATGTCCAAGTGAAGCAAGGGGAACATTTTACAAAAAAATAATAAAAATTGAACCTCACCTCTTATGTGTTATGGCCAATTTTGCAAATCTTTGATCAAGACCTTGTAAAATGGATTCAATGGTTTGAAAATGTTTCAAAACTAATAAGAACCACATTAGAGTCAACAAAAGTCAACCCAAATGGAGAGAAATCAAATAGGGAGAAAATCCCATTTTTACTCACATACACATTTAGCCATTTTTGCAAATCTTCAAGCAAGGCCACCATGGCTTGATCTATTGTTTGTAAAACTCTTATATATGATAAACAAACACAATTGCATCAAAGAAACAAGAATCCAATCAAAGGAAATCTCAAATTCAATTCACATATGATTATGGTCATATGTGACATTTATAATCTGGTACTCACTTTGAGCCCCTGTATTTTCACTTTTCACTTCTACCCTGGACCATTTCTTTTCACCTCATCCAAGACAACATCAAGCACTACAACTTTGCCCAAAACCACCACCCCAAAATCTTTACCAATTCCAAATGGGAAGCAAGCAAAGTTGGAACTTTCTCACATATGTAAGATTATTTGCAAAATGTGATTTTGCATCTCATCTCCATTTTGACCACCACCACCACCAAAATGCTCCCTTTATTATTTGATTACAACCCACCAAAAAGAAATTCAAATTTCAAAAATCTTTTTCTTGCGGGCATTCTGTCGAACACCTTGCTGGCAGGGTAAAAATTTGAGCCCATACCTCATTTCTACCTTGGACTTGGTCCAACCTTGCCCTCTCTGCACCCTGGAGCCTCCCTCTCACCTCACCACACCATCACCACCACTTGCACTGGTCAAGGAGAGATCAAATGAATTAAACATTGCCATGCCGTGGCATGGCATGGCCAATTCGTGCCATCTCCTCACCTGGTCACTTCTGGCCTGCACCGCCATGTCCCTTCTCTTCCTCTCACCTCCCTGGACACGCCCGTGCACCCCCTTGACCAAGACCGAGCCTGCACGCGCCAGAACAGCCACGCCCAGACACGCCCAGGAACGCCCATGCACGCGCCAGTGCGCGCACGGCGAGCGCCCTGGACGCGCCAGGACTGACGTCGCCCCGCGCCCCTGCGTCACCTCCGCCCTTCCTCTCAGCGCCAGTCGACGCGCGACGGCACACTGCACCGCCTGGACACGCGCACGAGGCCGCGGGAACGCCGCAGACGACGACCGCGTCCACGCCCTTCCGCCATGACCTGCAAGCTTCCATCACGCTCGCCGCCGCTGTAGTGCCTCTTTTTCATCACCGTCACGCGCGTCATCTTCGCCAGAGCACCAGCTACCGTACACGCCCACTCCTTGGCTCTTCGTCGCCCTGGAACGACGCCGGAGACGACGACCCTAGCTCCGCCCCACTGCCACCTCTCGCCGCTATAAAAGGGGAGCCCCTCCCTCTGATCTGAGCACGCCACTCGCTCCCCCTCATCCTCACAGCACCCCTCGCCCCATCAATTTCACCAGATAGCCACCGCCCCGCCGCAATTGCTAGCTCGCTGCCGCCGCCCGTAGCCGAAGCTCGCCGGAGAAGGAGGCCGCCCCAGGACGCACCGCTGCTTCCATCGGCTTCACCATCGTCGACAACGTCGGGGCGCACCACTCCGACGACCGCCGGAGCTCCGACGACCCCTCCGACCCCCTGCTGCCGCCGCGCTCGCCACTGCCTCTCGCCGTCGACGACGACAACCCTCGGCCGTTAGATCATCGCCGATCCAACGCCTCTCCTTCCCCGTACCGGTTCGGTGAGTAAAACTCACCGACGCGTGGGACCCGCCGTCGGACGGCCTGCTCGCTGGACGCGAAGTGGGCCGGCCCAACTCTTTTTCTCTCTGCAGCCCAAGTTCTTTTCCCGCGCAAGCCCACCGTTTTGAATTCAATTTTGGAAAATAGGGAAATAATGCAATCTGGTGCAAACTTTGAAATTCAATAGGGAAAAATCTACTTGGGCCAAATTTTACAAATTTTATATATTTGGAAACCTCATGAAATTATCTACACAATGCCACTGGATAGAACCCTAGATCTTTTGTAGAATTAAAATGACAAAATAAACAAGGCAGGGACTTTTACTGTCTTATAATAATTCTTAAAAATCAACCATAAACGCTTTTCAGTTAATTCCACCTCCAATAATTCACATTTCACTTATACTAATTGTTTCTACAAAAATATGCCATGCTTACTTTGAATGATCATGGTTTAGTTGATTTAAATGACTTTATGGCTATTTTCTAGTAAAAGATATTGTCCAAAACTATTAAGAAATATCATGAGAGAGTTTCTCTCATTTAAATCTTGTCACCACCAAGTCCAAATGAAGTGGAGACTCTGGTTAGTTAGGTCCCATAGGATTTGTTGGTGATATTAAATCTTTGATATGCTAGAATTAAATGGTATGAGGTGCTCACCTCATTTAAATCATTTTCTCCAAATGATAAGTGTGAAGAGGTTGACTTGGGTCAACCTAGGTCACATATTATGCATAAGAGAAATTAAATCTTAATAAGATAATGAGAGGAAATTATTTCTCTAAATAATTCAAAGTAACATTTAAGATTAGTATGAGAGGAAATTATTTTTCTTAAATAATAAGAAAAACACATCCACCCACCTAATAGTAATGTGTGATGCTAGTTTAAGTGTGTGAACCATGTTTGTGCTTAGTTTAATTAGATAAGTTTGGTGTGATGATTGTGTACCCCGTATTCGTATTTTAGACGCTAGTACCGAGGAGTACCTGGAGGAGGAGGAGGTCTACTTCCAAGGAGAAGAAGACCACTTTGACCAGTTTCCCAACCAAGGCAAGATAATACTCTTGCAAAGTGCAAAGCTCACCATGAGCAAGGCATTACCCCATTTACTTTATGCTTATGATCCTATTTCCCAGTTTTACTTTACAAGCTTTATTTACTTTTGTTTTATCAAAGTACCTTTTGATTTATGATTCACTTGGTTAGTATTGGATTAGTACAAGAGTATCAAACTTAGCCTAGAAGCAAGGCAAATACTTAGCACCCCTCATACATAGTGGCTAGTGCTAAATACTAAAATGACTACTCTAGATGGGAACATGTGTTATGAAATGATGATGGTGAAAACCTTGGAATGATGAGTCATTTCCATTGAAAGATTTTGAAGGTGAATATGACATGAATTTGACTTGGTGATTTTGGCTAAAGCTGATGATTGAGTTGGATGCGATACCATTCCAATTTTTGAGTACCCCCACAATACCCGATTATGGGTAAGGCTTAGCTGGAAATTTATGTATCTTAGTATGGGTTCCCTCTAAACAAGCGTCATCGGGGTTAGGCTGAAGGCTGCCTCTACAACAAAAGAAACGATGAGAAATGACGTGGAACGAGGTGAATGTCCGGCCCAAGCCCTGTGCAGTTCCGGGTTAACGGTTGGTTTTCACCGGGAGGCCAAGCTCATGGGGAGAGGTGCCTATACTAGGATATGTAAGTGAAAGGTTATGGTTGATGATCCGCGTACCGAGTTACGATTATTCGGGGTTTTATCCCCGACGGATGTAATCAAATGTTGTGGCACAAGTGTGCAACCTCTGCCGAGTGTAAACCTATTCGAATAGCCGCGTCCGCGGTCATGGACGAGTTGGAAAGGCCATACTTGTTTCCGTCATCAGAATTTACATCTTTTTGAACTTGAACGGTGACTTGGGTTTTGAATCACAATTGAGTTGTGGGAATGACACTAATGTTCCACTTGAGTTAGTTAGCACATGAGGAGTTGTTTACAAAAAGGTTTATCAAATAAAATTGGCTTTATGCAAATAACCTTAGAGCTTAGAACACTTCAATAGCAAGTTTAGTACTTACATTAGTATTAGTTTGCGAGTACTTTAAAGTACTCATGGCTGTGTCCCTGGCTATTCAAATGGCCAGACTATGAAGAGGAGTACCAGAACCCGGAAGAAGGACAGCAGGACGTCTACGACAACTAGGACCACTCCTACGTCAACGGTTACTGTGGAATAGATGGACCACGACCGCTACTACTTCGCTTCCGCTATGTGTTTTGTAAAAGGATCTCTAGATCCACTATGTTGTATTAAGACTGGATCATGTGATCCTCTGTTGTAAGACGATTATGTGTTGTAATGAATGATGTGTTGTGATATCAATCTATTATGTCTCGCAAAAACAATATTCACGGGATTGCGATGAATGGCATAATAGGCATCTGGACTTAAAAATCCGGGTGTTGACAAGTTGGTATCGAGCCATTGTTGACCTTAGGAGACCCTAGTTAGAATGGACGTACGCAAAACTTAGTTTCAAAAACCAAAGAAGTGAATATTTGTGAAAAACTTATTCTCACTCTTATCCTGGAAATCTTTTTCAAAAGGAGAAATTCATACTCTACTTTCTTGGCAAGCCTACATAAAATTTTGCACACCCGACTACTTCTCTAAGTTACTCCTCCTCTTTGTTCACGGATGACGTACCAATGGGAGTCCTATCGGCTTGGTTCCGGAGGCGACCTAAGGATCGAAAAGGAGTTGAAGCAACTAGTGGACTTTCTAGGACACCCGTACCCGAGTTCTTCGGAATACCCCTCAAGGCTCGGTTAGGAGAACCACCTCAGTGGGACGTTTCTACTGATCTAAGAAGGAAGCTTGATGCCCCGGTATGGGAAACCATATGGTTTTCTGTAACGGGAAACACTTGGAAGGAAGGACTAGACAAAGCTATGCAAGAAGCAATTTCCCGTCTGTGTGGACAAAATGAGGACAAGATCAAGAACACTCGTTTCATCTACTACCCAAGACATGACTCCATGGGAAGACCAATGACCATGCCCCCACCACAACCCAAGATGAACCCCTATGAAGCACCTCGGGACTTCGAGTCTGTACAAAACCCGCGAGGATTTGGACAACGCCCTCGCCTCTCGCCAAGCACATCACCCGTGAAGACAAAGAATCCACCACTGAAGATTAGTATCACCCCGAGCACTTAAGTAGGTGTGAGTTTTATCAGGATTCCCCTTGTATCGTAGAGCGAATGAATGGTTCTTCAAACCAACGGTGTGTTAGATTTGTAATGTGTGATGCTTGGTATGAATGAAAAAGTGTTGTTGGTTTTTACCTCCGCAACACTACTCAAATTTTCAATATTATGAACTTTTCAAACTTAACAAAACAAACCATAGAAATTTCCCTCTTATCTTATCATCTACCCCAATGCTCAGATGGCCCCACCAACCCGCAGCGCCAATCAGGACGCCATGATGCAGATGTTGCAAACCATGCTGGAGGATAGGCAAGCTGAACGAGCTGAACGCCAAGCCAACATTGCAGCACTTCAACAGCTTGCAAACAACAATCAAGGTCATCATGATCACCCAGGATCAAAGCTAAAGAACTTTCGGAACACCAACCCACCAATATTCAACAAGGCCGAAGAACCCCTAGATGCTGATGAGCGGCTCCGGACAATGGAGAACAACCTCGAAGTTGCGCAAGTTGAAGCCGCGAGAGAAAGTGTTGTTTGCCACGCACTACTTAGCAGGACCAGCCAGAGCTTGGTGGACCAGCACCCGTGCCATGAATGCAGGACAGATGATGACCTGGGAAGACTTCAAGCTAAAGTTTAGCAAGTACCATGTGCCCCAAGGACTGATCAAGAAAATGAGAGACGAGTTCCGTGAACTCAAGCAAGGAAGAATGTCCGTGGTGGAATACCGCGACAGGTTTCTTACTCTGTCAAGGTACGCCCCGGATGAGACCGACACCAATGAGAAGAGAAAGGAAAGATTTCTGAACGGACTACACGATGAGATGCAAACTGTGTTAGTGAACATTCCGTTCGCTGACTTGGAAGCCCTGGTGGACTCAGCCATCCGGATGGAAGGAAAGCTACATCAAGCCAACGAGAACCGCAAGAGAAGAATGATGAACCAGAATGGACCCAACCACGCCCGAAGTACCGCAACGAGCTCAACTGGAGGATTTGCCTCAAGATACAACAAGCCCCCTGCTCAGACATACCGCCCAAGCTACACCAATAACAACGGAGGACCCCCGAAGCCCGGAGGCAACCACAACAACAACAACAACAACAACAGCAACAACAACAACAGCAACCCCAACAACAACACCAACCACCCCAATGGCACCAACAACCACCCCAATACGCCCGTGACCGGGAGTAACGCTGTTCCCGTCAACCCCAAAGACAAGTCAACCGTGAACTGCTATGAATGTGGAATTGTGGGTCACTACTCCAATGAGTGCCCCAAGAAGCTTGCCGGGATTGCCGCCAACACCGCAGCACACCTGCTCAGCAACAACGCCGCTTGCTTGGAAGAAGGAACCAGAACAACAACAACGGCCGTTTCTACCACATGACTCGCCAATGAAGCCCAGGAAGCCCCTCGAGGCCATGCCAAGTATGTTCTCATGTTAATCTCACTCGCTCAATCTTTCTTAGGAACCTAACTTTCCTTAAAATCTCGGGACGAGATTTGTTTAAGGGGGAAGGGTTTGTAACATCCCAAAAATTTCAAAACAAACAAAATGAATTTCCCTAGTTCCAAATTTTGGAACCAACAAAAACTTTTATTAAATTAAGTTGATCCATAGAGATCTTGTTTAATTATTGTGCTATTGCCATGATTGCTTGTTTTAAATTAGTTTTTGAAATAATCTTAAACCCTAAACCTCACATTCCTTTTTACCATCCAAGTTAAAATAAAATAAAAAGAATTCAAATAAGAAAAAGGCATATGTGCCTATGGATATTTATATAAATCTTTACCCTAAGCTTTTCTACTTTGATTAGAGGTTTGGAAAGCCTTCATACACGTTACCTAGCACTTATCAAACCTGATCCAAGTGATTTTCCAAAAGAATTAAAAAGAAACTAAATATGCCATAGAGGCAAATGAGAGTAAAATACAAATTTGTGAATTTAAGAATCTTGACCCTAGGACTTGTTGTGAATGGTTGGATCACTTCCATATACCATTTCAACACTCAACAACATCAATTGGGTCAAGCCTAGTCAAATTTAAATTCAAATTAAACATATGCATAGAAGCATATGTGCCACCTAGCCATTTCCCCAAATCTTGACCTATGCACTTCTACCTTGACCAAATGGTGTGAGACCATCCCCAAACCTAATATAACACTAACTTGACCCTAACCCATGTCCAAGTGAAGCAAGGGGAACATTTTACAAAAAAATAATAAAAATTGAACCTCACCTCTTATGTGTTATGGCCAATTTTGCAAATCTTTGATCAAGACCTTGTAAAATGGATTCAATGGTTTGAAAATGTTTCAAAACTAATAAGAACCACATTAGAGTCAACAAAAGTCAACCCAAATGGAGAGAAATCAAATAGGGAGAAAATCCCATTTTTACTCACATACACATTTAGCCATTTTTGCAAATCTTCAAGCAAGGCCACCATGGCTTGATCTATTGTTTGTAAAACTCTTATATATGATAAACAAACACAATTGCATCAAAGAAACAAGAATCCAATCAAAGGAAATCTCAAATTCAATTCACATATGATTATGGTCATATGTGACATTTATAATCTGGTACTCACTTTGAGCCCCTGTATTTTCACTTTTCACTTCTACCCTGGACCATTTCTTTTCACCTCATCCAAGACAACATCAAGCACTACAACTTTGCCCAAAACCACCACCCCAAAATCTTTACCAATTCCAAATGGGAAGCAAGCAAAGTTGGAACTTTCTCACATATGTAAGATTATTTGCAAAATGTGATTTTGCATCTCATCTCCATTTTGACCACCACCACCACCAAAATGCTCCCTTTATTATTTGATTACAACCCACCAAAAAGAAATTCAAATTTCAAAAATCTTTTTCTTGCGGGCATTCTGTCGAACACCTTGCTGGCAGGGTAAAAATTTGAGCCCATACCTCATTTCTACCTTGGACTTGGTCCAACCTTGCCCTCTCTCGCACCACCGGAGCCTCCCTCTCACCTCACCACACCATCACCACCACTTGCACTGGTCAAGGAGAGATCAAATGAATTAAACATTGCCATGCCGTGGCATGGCATGGCCAAGTCGTGCCATCTCCTCACCTGGTCAGTTCCAACATGCCTCACCGTGTCAATTCTCTTCCTCTCACCTCCCTGGACACGCCCGTGCACCCCCTTGACCAAGACCGAGCCTGCACGCGCCAGAACAGCCACGCCCAGACACGCCCAGGAACGCCCATGCACGCGCCAGTGCGCGCACGGCGAGCGCCCTGGACGCGCCAGGACTGACGTCGCCCCGCGCCCCTGCGTCACCTCCGCCCTTCCTCTCAGCGCCAGTCGACGCGCGACGGCACCCCTGCACCGCCTGGACACGCGCACGAGGCCGCGGGAACACCGCAGACGACGACCGCGTCCACGCCCTTCCGCCATGACCTGCAAGCTTCCATCACGCTCGCCGCCGCTGTAGTGCCTCTTTTTCATCACCGTCACGCGCGTCATCTTCGCCAGAGCACCGGCTACCGTACACGCCCACTCCTTGGCTCTTCGTCGCCACGGAACGACGCCGGAGACGACGACCCTAGCTCCGCCCCACTGCCACCTCTCGCCGCTATAAAAGGGGAGCCCCTCCCTCACGATCCGAGCACGCCACTCGCTCCCCCTCATCCTCACAGCACCCCTCGCCCCATCAATTTCACCCGAGATAGCCACCGCCCCGCCGCAATTGCTAGCTCGCTGCCGCCGCCCGTGGCCGAAGCTCGCCGGAGAAGGAGGCCGCCCCGAGACGCACCGCTGCTTCCATCGGCTTCACCATCGTCGACAACGTCGGGCGCACCACTCCGACGACCGCCGGAGCTCCGACGACCCCTCCGACCCCCTGCTGCCGCCGCGCCGCCGCTGCCTCTCGCCGTCGACGACGACAACCCTCGGCCGTTAGATCATCGCCCGATCCAACGCCTCTCCTTCCCCGTACCGGTTCGGTGAGTAAAACTCACCGACGCGTGGGACCCGCCGTCGACGGACGGCCTGCTCGCGGCTGGACGCGAAGTGGGCCGGCCCAACTCTTTTTCTCTCTGCAGCCCAAGTTCTTTTCCCGCGCAAGCCCACCGTTTTGAATTCAATTTTGGAAAATAGGGAAATAATGCAATCTGGTGCAAACTTTGAAATTCAATAGGGAAAAATCTACTGGGCCAAATTTTACAAATTTTATATATTTGGAAACCTCATGAAATTATCTACACAATGCCACTGGATAGAACCCTAGATCTTTTGTAGAATTAAAATGACAAAATAAACAAGGCAGGGACTTTTCTGTCTTATAATAATTCTTAAAAATCAACCATAAACGCTTTTCAGTTAATTCCACCTCCAATAATTCACATTTCACTTATACTAATTGTTTCTACAAAAATATGCCATGCTTACTTTGAATGATCATGGTTTAGTTGATTTAAATGACTTTATGGCTATTTTCTAGTAAAAGATATTGTCCAAAACTATTAAGAAATATCATGAGAGAGTTTCTCTCATTTAAATCTTGTCACCACCAAGTCCAAATGAAGTGGAGACTCTGGTTAGTTAGGTCCCATAGGATTTGTTGGTGATATTAAATCTTTGATATGCTAGAATTAAATGGTATGAGGTGCTCACCTCATTTAAATCATTTTCTCCAAATGATAAGTGTGAAGAGGTTGACTTGGGTCAACCTAGGTCACATATTATGCATAAGAGAAATTAAATCTTAATAAGATAATGAGAGGAAATTATTTCTCTAAATAATTCAAAGTAACATTTAAGATTAGTATGAGAGGAAATTATTTTTCTTAAATAATAAGAAAAACACATCCACCCACCTAATAGTAATGTGTGATGCTAGTTTAAGTGTGTGAACCATGTTTGTGCTTAGTTTAATTAGATAAGTTTGGTGTGATGATTGTGTACCCCGTATTCGTATTTTAGACGCTAGTACCGAGGAGTACCGAGGAGGAGGAGGAGGTCTACTTCCAAGGAGAAGAAGACCACTTTGACCAGTTTCCCAACCAAGGCAAGATAATACTCTTGCAAAGTGCAAAGCTCACCATGAGCAAGGCATTACCCCATTTACTTTATGCTTATGATCCTATTTCCCAGTTTTACTTTACAAGCTTTATTTACTTTTGTTTTATCAAAGTACCTTTTGATTTATGATTCACTTGGTTAGTATTGGATTAGTACAAGAGTATCAAACTTAGCCTAGAAGCAAGGCAAATACTTAGCACCCCTCATACATAGTGGCTAGTGCTAAATACTAAAATGACTACTCTAGATGGGAACATGTGTTATGAAATGATGATGGTGAAAACCTTGGAATGATGAGTCATTTCCATTGAAAGATTTTGAAGGTGAATATGACATGAATTTGACTTGGTGATTTTGGCTAAAAACTGATGATTGAGTTGGATGCGATACCATTCCAATTTTTGAGTACCCCCACAATACCTGATTATGGGTAAGGCTTAGCTGGAAATTTATGTATCTTAGTATGGGTTCCCTCTAAACAAGCGTCATCGGGGTTAGGCTGAAGGCTGCCTCTACAACAAAAGAAACGATGAGAAATGACGTGGAACGAGGTGAATGTCCGGCCCAAGCCTCGTGCGGTCCCGGGTTAACAGTTGGTTTTCACCGGGAGGCCAAGCTCATGGGGAGAGGTGCCTATACTAGGATATGTAAGTGAAAGGTTATGGTTGATGATCCGCGTACTGAGTTACGATTATTCGGGGTTTTATCCCTGACGGATGTAATCAAATGTTGTGGCACAAGTGTGCAACCTCTGCAGAGTGTAAACCTATTCGAATAGCCGCGTCCGCGGTCATGGACAGTTGGAAAGGCCATACTTGTTTCCGTCATCAGAATTTACATCTTTTTGAACTTGAACGGTGACTTGGGTTTTGAATCACAATTGAGTTGTGGGAATGACACTAATGTTCCCCTTGAGTTAGTTAGCACATGAGGAGTTGTTTACAAAAAGGTTTATCAAATAAAATTGGCTTTATGCAAATAACCTTAGAGCTTAGAACACTTCAATAGCAAGTTTAGTACTTACATTAGTATTAGTTTGCGAGTACTTTAAAGTACTCATGGTCGTGTCCCTGGCTATTCAAATGGCCGGACTATGAAGAGGAGTACCAGAACCCGGAAGAAGGACAGCAGGACGTCTACGACAACTAGGACCACTCCTGACGTCAACAGTTGCCTGTGGAATAGATGGACCACGACCGCTACTACTTCGCTTCCGCTATGTGTTTTGTAAAAGGATCTCTAGATCCACTATGTTGTATTAAGACTGGATCATGTGATCCTCTGTTGTAAGACGATTATGTGTTGTAATGAATGATGTGTTGTGATATCAATCTATTATGTCTCGCAAAAACAATATTCCTGGGATTGCGATGAATGGCATAATAGGCATCTGGACTTAAAAATCCGGGTGTTGACAGGGAGTGTCATCCATAATAAAACTAAAGTACGTGTGTAAACAAAAGAAAAGAGGGATGATTTACCTTGCTGGTAGAGATAACGTCCTTCATGGGAGCCGCTCTTGAAAGTCTGGTTGACGAGGTAGTTAGAGTACCCACTATCATTCGTTGACAACAACAAACACCTCTCAAAATAATTTTACTCCTGTTTTACAAATGAAGAGCTCTAGCACATGTTAATCCCTGCTTCACTCTGCGAAGGGTCAATCTTTTACTTTTACATTGAGTCTCCATCCTTTCTTTGAGCACCTTCTTGAGAGCACAACTGTCATTCTTGGTATAATATGCTTGTCCCAAAATGTGATTAACTGTGGTATAACTTTGATGCTTTTGTCTTTGATAATCTCTACTTCCAATCTCTCCATGAACTTCAAAGGTGCCCGAGCATTTATGTTTTGCTGTACAAATACGGGCAAGTGAGATACCACTTTATCATATCCTTTTGTCGTCGTGGTGAACGAGCAGATGCCATAGGATGGCTTAAGTTGGGGCCGAATGGACGTATGAGGATTCGGGGGAGGGTTTGCGATTAGATGGGAAGAACTTCCGGATGCTCTCCTCAAGAACACAACCAAAGGCAGGTATACAAGAAGAGAGACAAGAGGAAGAACTCTTTACTAGATCGCTAGCTTCATTGATCTCAACATGGTTACAAGTTTCTCAGTACACCGATCTCTCTATGGTCTCGCTACGTGCCCGTGAAGAAGGGCTGCCCCCTCTCCTTATATAGGGGAGAGGGTGGCTTACACTGGAAGAAACCCTAATGGCATCTTTGACTAGACAAACTACTTTACAAAGTTACTTTAATCATAGATGACACCGGAGTCCTCTTTAATCAGGGGGCTGACGTCCTCCGGCTTCTTTGACCGTCACTCTTCTCTTTATCGTCAGCC